>NW_026855043.1:0-149475 GCF_026571515.1 Ruditapes philippinarum
GAATTTTTTCGTTGGAAAAAACACAGTCTTTATTTTGTCAAACACAGGGCAAAAAAGAAACCTTAATTTTGGGGGGGGCGCTCGCTCTACCAAGGGGTCCCCCCAGTAAAGCGGGATCTTTTACACAAAGAAGAAACTTTTGGGAACAAACAATCTCTTCTTCTCCAGGTACTGTTTAAAAAAAAAGTTATACATAGTTTTAAAAAAACATTTTTTTAAAAAAATTTTAGGTCATATAGTAACTTTCTAAAAATTACTGGGGTAAATCATTTTTGTGCCATCTGTTTAAAATTAATTCAGGTTATGACAGGCCCCAAGTAGAACCCAAATTTAAAGCTATGTTTTAAGATTTGGGGATGAAATGGTTTAATTTTAGGGGTTTTTTTTTTTTAATCAAAAGAATAACGATAATACAATTCTTTTAAAAAAAAAAATGAAATAGGAAAAATTTAAAAGGTCTGAACTTGGATATTTGAAATTTTCATACCCAAAAACTGCCCAAAATCATACAGTACATTATATAAGATTTTTTTAAAAAGTTATTAAAGCTTTACTGGGAAGAAAATTCAGGCCAAACAAAACCTAATGAGAAGAAACTTACCCTGTGAAGATTTTTTGGCCCCAAAATTCCAACTGCTTTAAGTAAATGAGGCCCAAAAACTGCCCTCAATGTTCTCATCACCCCACCACAACACTGGAAAGGTTTTGGTCTCGTGCGCACCCCTGTCATTATCTTTTATCCCCTGATTTGTCAATGTTTTTTGAACCTCTTGCTTCCTATAGATCAGGGAAAAAAATATCAAAAGTAAATTTTTAAAACAAAACAAAAATTCAAAAAGATATCTTAAAATTTATAATTTTTATCAGGCATTTTTCCCCCAACTAAAGGGAAAGTAATTGGGAAAAGCATAAAATTTGGAAACAAACCCGTAGCTTTTTAATTTTTGGTTTTTTATTAATTTTTTTGGAAAAAGACCCTTTTGGGTTTTTGGTTTTTTTGGGGAATCAATTTAAAGGGGCGATCTAGTTTGAGCAGTAGTTTGGGGTTTTCACTTTTCTAAAAGTATCAATAAATTCCCCTATGGGGATCTGTTTAAACTATTTTTTAATTTTTAAGAAACTTAAAAAGGCCATTTTACTTACTTTTGGCAAACATTTTTCTTTTTACACACTTGTTTTGCTAACTTATTTAAAACAAAAACGCGGAAAATTACCTACACAAATGGTTGACTAACTTTTTATAAAAACAACTTCTTTGGCTAAATTACTTTAGGCAACTGTTTTGGGGAAGGGCACCACCAACAAAAAAACGGCCCTTTAAGGACACCCAGAGATTTTGTACAACCAAACCAGTTTTCAAAAATTTTTGGAGGGGTTTGGGAATTTTGTACCCAGGTTTGAATCTTTCTTCTTGAATGGGAATTGTATCTGTGGGAAATTTATTTAAAATCCAGGTTTAAATAAATTGAATAAATGGGTACAAAAAACATAACTCCTTTTCACAAAATGAAACAGACAGTTTGGGTTTGCTGCCACTAGAATTTGGGGCTAGAACCAAAAATGGGAAAAACCATACAGTCCCAACTAGACTCTATACTGTTTCTATTTTAGCTTCAAATATTCATCTTCTCAAAATTTGATAATAATGGAGTCTGGGAAATCCATGAAAGAATCAAAAAATTCTATCAGGATTTTTAAACCCCCAGGGTTTTTGGTCAAGTTGTTTAAAGGGCTACAAACCTTTTAACCCCTCCCGCCGGATTGTTTTTATTTAACTAACGGGACCCACCTTTTTTCAATAAGTGAAATGAGCACCCCTGAGAGAATCTTCCCTCAAAAGAACCCAAATTTTAATGGTTTTTATCTCCACGTTAACAAAAAAGCTCCCCCACGGGTTTTTGAAGTTTGCAAATGTAAATTTTTTGGGTTTTTCCAATCGCCCAAATTTAAAACCCGCTTAAATTTTGGCTTTAAATCCTTCTCTTTGACAGCAGAGATAACAAATTTATTTTATGCAATTATAACATTTTTCTCAAAAAACATAATAAGCCCTTACATGTCATTTTGTTAAAAATTTTGGTTTAAAATACGCAGTGCTTAAAAAAATTTCTGCTTTGATAACATTGTAGTGTTCTATCTTTACAGGAAATTACAGAAGTGATCCTTGGATGTCCTATTATCGTAACAATTACAGTAAAATCTCTTTCATAGTTAATATAAATATTATTTCTCTCGAAAGAGCTAAAAGTCTTTGCAGATCGGAATAAAGACAGCAAGTACACAGTTATAATTTAATTATCCTATAGAACTTAATATTACCTTTTTATGGATTAATTTTTCTATGGGAGATATAGCCATTAATTTGGCTTAACATTTAGCAGTATTTTTTCATTATCACCAAAAAATGCCACTTGTTATCAACATGTGATAATGATAATATAGATATTATATCTTCTTAAGTTACACATTAAAACACTTGGCTCCATTTAAACCTAAATACTGTCTTCTATTGCTGCGACGCAAGTAATCTGCTGTATAATTCAGTGTAATAAAAGTATGATCGTTACAATGAGTAGCCATTTCATAACAGACCCTTCTACCTTTAGAATATCACCCTGACACAGCACATCTCAAACTTTACATCTTCTTAGACTCGTTAAAGTATGAGTCCACTACATTAAAGGTATGCACAACTCATGTAATTAACTTAATTATCAGATGATCTATACAGTCAAATCTGTTTGGAAAAGGTATACAAACAAATCTGATTAAAAAAATAGTGCTCCAAACAGGTTAAGTTATCTGGTCAATTTTCATGAAAAGTGCATAGGCTGCAAAGAAAAGTCGAGAAATATTCATCCATTCACGGATCGTAGGAACATAGTAGAACTAAAGCATTATGGCATAGTATTGTCAGACATTACCGCTAATACAGTGTTTGACTTTTAAAATCATATTATCATTTCTATAATGAATAAAAATTTTCTTATTAGACACATATTGGATATATACATTTATAATGCAACATAATAAAAGCTCGAAGATATTCTTAATGATAAGTGGAACATCTATAGCTGAGCAATTCAATTTTATATAGGTGAAATGATTAGAAAACATTTGTGTGTTACCAATAATCATTCCTACATTATTAGTGACACACCTGCTTTATTAACACACAATAGAACTGCACCTTCTTTTACACATGTTGGTCCTCTCTAGATTTGATGTTTTTTTTTTTATATAATTAATGGATCATATTAATTTTATTCCCATAGTACTTTACGTTGGCATTGTACTAAGATAGAATGTATTATATTTGCTTTTCACATCTGTTCGCAGTGAACATCGTAATTAGTTAATTGCTTTATATTCTATAAAGGTGAAGTATTACCGCATATTTTTCTTTGCGTAATTTAGGTGATTCTACAATTCGATATATGTATGGCCCCCCTATCAACGCTTGACAGTATCAAACCTATAAGCCTCAAGATAGTCCCCTGTATTAGCCTAGTAACAGATCTAAATTAAATATGATGTCTTAATCTTATTTCAATCGTAAATAACTATACTCAACAAATTTTGCAATCCAAAAATAAATTTTCCAAAGGAGCGTGGGCCTCAGTGTTAATGTACTTGCCTCTCAACGAAAGATCATGATTAAGCCCTAACTTCGGCGTCATTGACATGTTTTCTTCATATAGACACTTAACATTAGCTGTCCAGGAAGCGACTTTGAGAGAATGCAAAAATTCAGTTTGCAAGAACTCTTTGCAATCAAGACTTAAACAATTTATGTTTAAACCAAAACTTACCTGTTTCCTAAAAATCAAAACAAGTGTTATGAATCAAAACTGAATAAGGAATATCTATCCGTTATTACATGCCCCTAACCTAACATGAATTTTTTGAATGCAGCCAAAACAACACTATGAAAATGCCTTATCAGTCAGAGTATTTCATGTAAACAGATCAAGTACCCAGACGTAACTATCTAATCAAACTCCTTCTTTAATTTCAGTGGTGAGTGCTTTGTGGTTAATTTATCAATCTTTTTCAATAATGTTCATGCAATGGATCTACTAGCTTGGACATCAATGCTTCAATGCACATTGACTTCGTAATACCTTATGGAGACAAAAAGCAAGAAAAGAAGTTTTTTGAACGCATTTTTACCCTCATTTCAAGCATCGGTCATTCTCATTTATATGCTATCCAGTGTATAAATAAGTACTAATTAAAACAATCTGAAAACAGCATTAATTTTTTTAAAATTTAGAACAATTAGGCTAAATGTATTTTTTTATGGTTGAACAACAATATAAAAAATTTCATTAATTATCAAAATTTTCAAACTTGGTACAACTTTTTTAAGACAAAGTCATCATTCTTTTATAAAATTTCAGTAAAACCCCAGAACTTATCCACAGCAAAACATTTTCACACAGTAGAATTGTCCCCCCTGATGTAGTTTTTAGGGTCATACCTACCAAAAAATAAAAAATGCTTGTAAATTAAAAGGGGGGAATTTCCCATCATATCAATGAAAACTGATAAAAACCCTTTTTTAATTTTTAAATTTTATTTTACTAAGTTTACTTTTTTAAAGATATAAAGAAATTTGAAAGTGACATTACAAGTCTGTTTATCCGTTTACTTCATTTCATTATTTAAAAATAACTGCAACTTCAGTCAAGGGAAAAAAACTATCATAAAACCCATAAAAAACTATATATACCTCAATATCCTTTTTTTAAAACTCAAAGCAATGGGTTTGAAAATATTCCCTCAGAGTAAAATTTAAATCATTTTCTAGTCAAAACACATGCCCTTGACCCTCCATCCGGGTTCCAAGCTAGGCTTCATGGCTTTGTTGGTCATCAGTTCAAAAAAAGGGGAACCACTCATTAAAGCGTCAATTTTTTCTTTAATCTTCAAACGGCGGCCAATTCTTTTTCAGACGCTCGTGGAAGGTTTTACGGCATCTATTGAAAATATGTAGCTATTGTTATAATGTATTCTAGTATCCTTATTATGGAAAAAACCCTGCCATTTCAATATTACAATATTGATTTAAAGAAAACAGACAAGAAATGCTCAACACAAGTAAAAATTGAAAAAATATTTCCCAGAAATCTCCTGCCAAAAAATTTCAAATACTGAAAATTTTAGTTTTTCAAGAATGCCCTAAAAGCAGAAAACCCAAATCCCTTCAAATAAACTGCCAATATCCTTTTTTTTTTTTTTCAAAAAAGGTAATTAACTTAAAAATTTCCATAGTAATCAATCTAGAAGAGTTCAGAAAAATAGAGAAATATGCACATAATTTTATGTCACATTTTGAAGAATTTTTGACAAATTTCGTGTCAAATCAAAAACATTTTCTTTCTGCCCCTCAAACAAACATGCTACCATTAAAAAAACTTAACTTACTTATTCTGGAACTCAATGAGGTTCATTGGATTTTTTCAATTTAATTCGCCCAGAGAATGTCATAGAACCATGCACCGTTATCTATACAGCATTGTAACCCATACAACTTCTGTAACAAATTAACTCCTTCTTGAGTCTTGAGCAGTTCCTGGTTAATCTGTGACCGGAAGACCTGAAAAAAAGTTCTTAACCTCCGGTGACGGTGAAAATTTTCTTATAAGGATGTCAAATTATTCTGACAGATGACCAAGTAGGCGGTCAGATGCTTCACGGTGAACCCTGGTACCAGTTGGAGTCCGCCTATTACAATAATGATACAAAATAAATGAATAATAAATGGAAAATCAATGAATTTTAATCAATTTTAATGAAAATAACTGATGACTTAAATATTTGTGGTGAGGGAAAAAAACAAACAATAAAACCCCAAACATATTTAATGGTAATATTACATTGTACTATTAGTAGACAAACTTGCAATAATGCACCGCCTCAAGTCTTAAATTAAAAAACAGGAACAAAGAGCATTAAAATTTTTTTGAAAAAAAAAAGCATTTAATTTATAAATTGTTATCATGTAAAATAGTCATACAGGACTGGGCTTGTCTATATCTTTAGTACAGTATTATAAAGTTGGCTGTGAAATTTTAAATCACTATTTTGAACAATAATAAATATCTTCAAAAGTATATAAAATGAACACTGGACTTCAAAGAAAAAACATGTTTCCATTTATTTCAAAGTAAGCTGATAAAAACATGGGAATCTTACATTTAAATCATCATAGAAGTTGTCACAATCCACAAGAATGTTTTCAAACATTTTAAAATAAGTCCCTTTTGAACTCTGGTTGTACATCATACAGATGTGACTGCACCTCAGCTGCCGTACGTTCAATCGTTTTGTCCCAGGAATAATCGCGAGTGGTCGTATCAGCTACGGTATCAACAATCGCTCAGTCTCTCCTCTTTGGCCACAGGTAAATCATGTTTGATCAACATGGAAATGACTCGCTGTAATGTGAAATGCTATGCAAATGATATAAAAACATCATTCAAGGGTGCAATTACAAATACAAGCAACTTACAGAAAAAGTATACTGTATTTTATTTCTAACATTTTCATTTACATCTTCAAAAAATGCAAACTATACAAAACTGTGAAATAAATTCAAAATTGGCATTAAACACTACAGATCAATTTCAAAACTTTTTAACATAACAATTACCCTTTATATTTAATCATACTTTACAGCTGACCCCCATGATTTGTCTTTTGCTACTGAAATATGGTTGAAATTCTATGAAATAAGTAACTTGCAGGAAGACATAAGAGAAAATATACAAAAAAGTTTACATGTGAGTCATAAGTTCAAGCCTATCTCATCCATCAACTAAAAACTGTTTTTTTTTATACAAACACCAGATTTGATTTCCTATCACTTTAATATAATTGAAGCCCGCGTAAAAACGACAAAACCAACATAATGGGTTTGCGACCAGCAGGATCCAACCAGCCTGCGCATCGCATCAGCGGTTTCAGATCCATTGCTGCTCGCTTACAAACCCTATTTAAAATAGAAAAAACTGATAGCGAACAGCATGGATTCCTGATCAGACTGCGCCAAACCCATTATCGTTGGTTTTGTCATGACCGCCATATATTGCTATCATGTCAATTCAAAAACGTACCTCAATAGGTCCAATGCTCATATCAATTCTGATCTCTTGCTCTCTACTCCTTCAAACCCGGCCATCGGCAATCTGAATATCACCCAATCCTTGATAGGTCTACCCAGACCTGTTGAGCTCTTCAATGAACGTAAATATCTCCTCCATTTCGTACGGGAACTTGGTTTTACATGCCTTCCCATAATGCATTTTTCCATGCTTTGCTCGAACATTAAAGCAAACTTCACTTCTCTGTATAAGAATGAAATGTATGCATGGTTAAAGATTTAAATATATTTATAAATTAATGTAAATATACCTGTATATTGAAATAAAATCTATAAATAACTTTGTAATACAATTTTGCTGAAGAAATAAGGAAAAATGCTCTACAGTGAAGTAAGGTTAAAATTGTAACTGAGAGAAAAATAAGGTATAAACCACAAAATTAAGGTAAAATAAAACATATGACCATACCTGTAAAGAGAGCAATAGGGCCAACATCTAAATTCAGGCTGGCTGTTAATAAGACCTCAAGTTCCTCGTAGTATTTTTCTTAGACTCAACTCGGTCAGTTTTGCGCGATTATCCTTCAAGAAAGCCTCTAGATCTTCTTCCTTTCTTCCCCCAATACAGTGATAATCAGCAAAACTTTCCAAGGGCACTTGTCACCTCCTGATTAAACAAATAATTTTAATTAATTATCAAATATATTATACATCAATTAAAAAAAAAGTACCTAATGTATCATATTTCTAGAAAAAAGTAAAACTGGAATCAATAATTGACATTTTTCTTAAAAATAATGGTTTAGAAACATAAAGTATTAACATCTGTTCCCAAATCTCCGTTAATAAATTTTAAAAAAATAAGTAATCTGAAATTTTCAAATTTCAAATTTGGTGTAAAATTAAAAAAAAGGGCAAATGCATTTTCTCTGCGTGGACGCCAATTTGTTTAACAATTAAAAAAAATGTACATAAAAATAGACTACAAAACTTCTGCCATGTTAAAATGCTAATCAGGTCCCTCGGTTATAAGAAATTTAAACTTTTTGAACCCATGCAAAACAATTTTTTGTACAAAGATTTTGTTTAATACAATTTTGCAGATTCAAAAGATCTTATTTAAAAAGTTACAAGTTAATTAAATACATGTAAATTCCCTCCTTTAAAAAAGCCAGGCTGATTAACTTTCAAAAACTTTCAAGAAAAACTTTTAACTTTATAAAGTTGACCTAAGAGAAGTAATACGCTTTTTGATATTATTGGTTTTTTATACCTTTATATCAAAAAACATTTAAGGGGCCCTAAAACCCCCTAAAAAAATATTGGGCTAAACCTGGCTTTATACTTTTTTAACAATTAAATTAAAAACCTGAAAACTTTAATGGGTTAAATAAAAAAATTAAATTTAGGAATCAAAACCCTTCTTTTGGAGTTAATAGTTTGGTGGGACAGAAGAAAACGACCCCTTGGGCAAAACTTTTTTTTTCTCTAAATACATTTTTAAAGGGTAATTTTTAACCTTGTATTTTAGGGTAAACTGGTTCCTGGGCTTTCCCTAAATTCCCCCGGGGTCTTTTCTTCTCCCCCAGGGGAAAACCCTCAAATCCCTGCAACACAAACCAAAAACATTTCATCCGCCCTATCGGGTGCCCTTTTCACAAAATAAATTTCCGAGTGTGTAGCGCCCCACGTTGCTTTCCCTTTGGGTTCCAACGGGGGAAAAATTTCCCTTTGCTTTTACTACAATGGGGTGGGCGGGCCCTAAAAATTCCCCAAAAAATTAAAAAAACCTTTTTTTTTAATTTTCAAAATTCATTTTTTTGTGGGCTTTACTCTTAAACCAAACCCCACATAAAAAGTTAAAATTATTATAAAAGGGGCCTTTCCCTTTAAATAAACATTTTTCCAAAAAACCCGGGGAAATAAAAAAAAATGAAACTTTTGGAAAAATTTTTAAAACATATACCCTTTAAAATAAAAAAAGGGAAACCCAAAATAAAAAAGGGGCCTTAAATTATGCAAACAACCCCCATTTTTAGTTTTGGGTTTGTTTTTTCTTTTACCCCTTTTCCCAACAGTTTTTCCAAGGTTCAATTTTTTTAGAAGCTCATTCACGACGGGTAGCTTTTCCTAACCATTGTCCCTGCGGAGAGTTTACACCGAATAAACGCCTACTAGACTTACCCTTCCCCCCCGTGCTAAACTACCAAAAGCATCCCCAGGGAAATCGAACCCATGCCAAAGAAGGTAAAACTGGGATTAGAAAGTATAATTTTGAACTCTAAACCTCTTCCACCCAAACGGAGGCTACACCACGCTTAGCCGTACCACCATAATTCGAAGAGTTATCACCAGAAACCCACAATAACTTATTTTATACACAGTTTTAGAAGGTTTTGATTAAATGTTACCAAAGTTAGTGGCCAATTTGTCCAATAGCAACGGATGTTAATTTATTTGAACTATATAAAATTATAGTATATTAATTAAACCTTATGTAACAGCTTGTGTTGTAACTTCATGCAAAAAAAAGACCCAGGATTCAATTGTTATGTTTTGGATTAAAAGCCAATGGGGCGAACGTCTTGAAAAAGAATGGATCGGTTTATCTCTTTTTTGCATCTTCCGCTACCAAAAACCACCTGAAATTCACACTGCAAAAAATTAAAAAAGAAACACCAATTTTTTATTTTTAAATTTTTAGCAGTTGAACTTATTTCATGTATAAAGTTCAATTCATCTTTTCAAATTCTTTTCTGTGATAAGCCTAGTCCAGGACAGATTTTTTTATTTTTGTTATCTTAAATTTACAAAAATACTAAAACCAAAAAAATTGAAATCAATGTTGGGTTCAATAATATTAAAATATTTTTTTAATCCTTTACAAAAAGCTATAATTTTTATTTAAAAAATATTACTAATAACTTAGCAAGGAAAAACACAATTTTCTTTTGAATTCTCCTCATAAACAGGGATAAAAAAACATACCTTTATCAAGACATTTGAAAAAAAAGCCGGTCAAAAAATGACAAAACCAAACCATTAAAGCGGTTGGCAAAACCTGCAAATGGATCCAGACCAAGCCCTCGCCATAAAGACGGCCGCCGCAGGTCTGATCAGAATCCCATGCTGTTTTCGCAATCACCTTTCTATACCTGTTATATTAGAGTTGGTAAGCGAACTCAATGGAAATCCGGGATCAGACTGTGCCGGCATTGGCGCAGGCTGGTTTCTGGATTCCAAATGTGGTCGGCTAAAACGCCGCACTATGTTGGGGTTTGTCGCGTGACAATCGGCCATTTATTTTATTTCTGAATATACTATTTGTGTAACTAAATTAATAGTAGCCCAGTAATGGTTTATTCCTACAAATTCTTTTTTTTTTATCTTTCAATGGATTAACAAGAAAATATTCTAGGTGCCTTAAATAGGCCTAAAAAAAAAGGGGCAAAAATTAAAGCTTAAACTGTACTAAATAGCCAATTCAAACTGGATTCCTATTAAATGATTTATATTATTTCAAAAAAATTTAATGATATTTCAGAAAACTAACCAATATAATTAACCCCATTGAGCGGAAAATGTTGATTTGTTTCGAAGCCTCGGGGGTGTTCATCATTGGACCTTGATTAAAGAGCCTCAAGGTTCGGTGGTTTTGAAAATGACTTCAAATCTTTTGCGGCTTTGCCTCCGTTTTCTTCTTTTGGTTCACGTTTGCGTTTAAAGCAGCCAAGTTTGGCCTTTGAAAGAGACAGGTCCAGTAGGAGCGTTGGCTAAACGGCAACGGCCACCAGAATCCACTTTGGGGTACCTTTCTCCTCTTCCATCATCTTAATTTAAATAGAATAACAAAAAATTAAAAATAAACGAATGCTTACTATGTCTCTAAATTTATTCTTGTCAAAAAAAAATGATAAAGGGTAAGCATTAAAAAAACTAAAAAGTTAAAAAATTCTGAAAAAAATAGAATACAAGATAGAAATATGCTTTATTTACTGGTATCTTTTGTAATAAAATCACTTGGGAAAATATTGAAATAACTTAAAAAAAAAACAACCTTAGCATAAACCCTTTTGAAATCAAAGCCAATAAGAACAAAATACTCGTTAACTGCAAGGCAAAAAAAAAAATAAAAAAAAAATCTTTAAAATGTTATACAAGGTTTCATATAAATTTTTCCCTTTAAGAATTTAATACCTAAGTGGAAAAATAATACATTACCATTCTTTTTTCTCATCATCAACAATTTCCTCTTCATTTACCTCTAGGTGAAGCAAACATGTCGATTCAACACTCAGTTGCAAGGCATCTTGAACAACCCCTGACTCTTTGTCTGAAGGGATCGTTGCACCTTTTGCGCAAAATTTCCTGCGTACGTTCTCAAAAGGAAAAATCTTCTACCGGGCCATGGCTCACTCCTGCGGTAGGCTTGCACAAGAGTCGTTTCCCGGCCATTTCCTGTAAGACTGCATCCCAATAACGGGAAGTTCAGGTCAGCTCATTAAAGCCCTGGATCATGGAGCAGCTCTAGTTCTTCTAGACAGCTGTAAACATCCTGGATTGGACCTTCAATGTTCAGTGGGATTCCAGGATAATTTGGTGAGGCCAGGTTCAATGGTATCATCTACACGGTTGATATGTCTGGTCCCATGAGCTCCTCAAAAGGCAGTTGGAAAAATCTTTTTCCTCCACTCTCTTGTTCTCTTGAAGCATCAAATCTACAAACATTTCAATTTCCCCAAAAATATAAAATAACAGAAGCATGGATTCAAAGGTCTCTTTACATTTAAAGACAATACACCTATTTGCAATAGTGTCTGTTTTAGTAATGGTATTGTACAAAATTGATTTACTTGAAACTTGATAGAAAACAAAAAATGTCAAAAATGTTAATTTACCAGAATATAGTTATTTTAATTTTTAAACCATTAAATAACCTTTGAAAAAAACTACCTTCAAAGTTTGTAAAAAACTTATAAAAAAAAATCTTTTCTACTTAAAACTGTTAACCTCGATAGAAATATTTACATACAGATATACATGTAAACAAGTCCAAAGTTAAAAAGAAATTTAATATTTAGCATTAGCTTTTATAAAACTAGCAAGTATAATTATAACATGTAGCCCATGTTATAAACCTACAGCAAGTTAGGGCATTGTAAAATTGTCCTGTTATATTCTCCTTGTTTAGTCCTCATTAGTTTTGGCAAACTGGTGGAATCTCCCCAAACCAAGTCTAGCCATGCACTCGGTCTCTACCGATCATTGTGAGGATCTGAGGGTCAAAGTTCACAATACAGTTCATTAGTCTCTGGTGCTTTCCACGAGCAGAGATGCCGACAACCCCGACTTTGCTGCTTCCACCTAAAATAATAATAAAACCCCCTTAACCTTCAACCTCATTAATTGTGTAAACAACTAACCTTGCTTTTTAATTTTGAAAACCAGTTTCTTATTATGCTGAAATGCGTTTAATATCAAAATGGGTTAAACAAGAAACACTGCATGTGGTGTTAACGTTCATCCTCGTTAAAATAACCACTTTGACAAAAATTCCAAGTTAAAAAAAATGGGCCATAATGCCAAAAAAAATATTAGCTTTCAGAAAATTGGTGCCCCTAAGTCTTACAACTGCCTTTATGTCATGTGTTTCCACCAATCTCATATTGATACCTTCTAATACTGTTAGAGTAAATGGGCCACAATAAAGTTTTTGCTAGGATGACAATAATGACGAGAAAGCCAGAGCAATGATGATGGCTCAAATTTCTCTTTCAAACAGATAAGTTAAAAAATTTAGAAGTTCAAATGCGCTGTCAGACCAAAACACTGAATAAAACTGTGACTTAAATGTAATGGCTAAGCAGCAAAAAACAACTTTTCATCACCAATAGGTGTTCAGTTTTTTGTGCAGGAACTACCTGTTATTGTATAAATAATTACAAACACAGTTATGAAATACTTATTATAAATAATACGGACCTGCCTCAACCAAGTCCTCTAATAATTAGAGGACCTTCAAACTCGAGGAAGAAACCTTGGCAATTGTTGAAAAAACTTTGATAATTCTTCTTAGACTTCTGGTTGAGTTCTCTAGGAGCGACGGTTGTTTGTTGGAATATTTCCATGGTTTTTTCCTGGATACGTCGGAACAAGGCTGGCGAGAGACCAGGATATCTTAAACCTGTAAAATTCAACCACCAAAAAATTTTTTTTCTTGAAAAAATACTGTTTTTAATAAAAAAAAGTTTTAAAAACTCTCTGGAAACAAATGATCCCTCGGACAGGCTATTAAATCAACAACAAAAATTACCAAGAGAATCGGTTTGGGTTGAGTCTTACATGAGGGATACAGTTTTTCTTCCTTTGAAAGGATTATTTACCCCGGGTTGACTGCCAAAGGGGTAAAATTAGAATTTAATCTTAAGAAGTTTTAAATTACCTGCAATGGGAGGTAAAATCTTCTGGGCTACCTGGAGGCTCGTCTTTGTTCTTTGGTATTTTGGACAATCCCTCTCAATATCTTTACCATACCCTGTGAGCGAAGAATTCTCCTGATATTTCTCCTGTGTATTGGTTTAGGTTAGGGAGCTTCAGGGTTTCTCAAAATTTCAATGCAACAGAAATTTATGGCACGCGTTCCGGATTTCTCAAATTCCTTGTCCCTATAAACTTCACAGTGTTGGTTCCGTGTATGGAAAAAAAAACAAATTCTTTATAGAATAAAAAATCCCAAAACTTTACTGTTTGGGCTGAAAAATGAAAGTAGTTACATTTTAAACCAATTTTTCGAAAAAATAACAAAAATTTTTTCCTTTTACATGAAAACAGACATTAGATTAATATGGGTTTTTCTTCATTAAATAAAACACAATTGAAAAGATGTAAAATTTTGGTTGCAAACATCTCCCCAAATCAAGCCCCTTATTTTCTTTGAAATTTAAAACCACACACTTCTATATTAATGTGTTAAAAATGAAGCAACAAAGAGCGCCGTTAAAGACAGCGCGCTCATGTCGACTTTTTTAGTCTTTCCCCTAATAAACAAAAACACATTGACAAGTTAAGGGGGCAAATAATTCAAAAAAAAAAATCTTTGACAGAATAGCCCCCCTTCTCGCTGACATGTTTGGGAATCAATGATTGTAAAACAAGTATTCCAACTTTCAAATTAATATCTCAAAAACAGTTCAGTCAAAAAGTGGACCCTGGTACTAAAAACTTAACCAAGATTCTAAAGTCGATAAAAGGCCTTTAATTTTTAAAAAAATCCTTGACAGAGTTACCTTTCTCTTGCGTACAGATTGGGGGTAAATGATGTGAAATAGCATTAAAAGTTTCAAAGCAATATCTCAAAGGGTTAAGGCAAATAAGTGGATTTACCCATATTCAATGTATTTTCTAAGTCAAAAAAGGGCATAAATTCTGTCAAAAACCTTGACAGAGTTATGTCCTCTTGTCTGTTGATGAAAGGTCGTGATGGTAAACAAGTATGGTCAGTTTCAAAAGCAATACCTCCAATGGTTTTGAAAATAAAGTGAGGTGGTACAAAAAACTTAACCAAGATTCTAAGTCGATAAAAGGCCTTAATTTTTAAAACAAATCCTTGACAGAGTTACCTTCTCTTGCGTACAGATGGGGGTAATGATGGGAAATAGCATTAAAAGTTTCAAAGCAATATCTCAAAGGGTTAAGGCAATAAGTGGATTTTACCCATAATCAATGTATTTTCTAAGTCAAAAAGGGGCATAATTCTGTCAAAAACCTTGACAGAGTTATGTCCTCTTGTCTGTTGATGAAGGTCGTGATGGTAAACAAGTATGGTCAGTTTCAAAGCAATACCTCCAATGGTTTTGAAATAAAGTGAGGTGGTACAAAAAACTTAACCAAGCTCAATACACTTTCAAAAAAAAAGTCAAAAAGGGCCATAATTCTGTCAAAAACCTTGACAGAGTATGTACTCTTGTCTGTAGATGGAGGTTATGATGGTGAACAAGTATGGTAAGTTTCAAAGCCATACTTGTAATACTTCTGAAATAAAGTGGGGTGGTACGAAAAACTTAACCAAGGTGTGACGCCAACGCTAACGCCGACGCCGACGCCGGGGCGAGTAGGATAGCTCCCCTTTTCATAGAAAAGTCGAGCTAAAAATCAATGCATATCCATGACATATCCTCGGATTTCGTTTAGATCTTCCATATAACTACCTGCATAAACTTTAAAACATTATACATGTAATTTCAATTATATTATGGTTACAATTGTCATTGAATTAAATTTCAGCTCATTACTTATAACTCATTACTTATAACTATAAACATATCACTTCCATGACTTATAACCAGCTTTATCTATTTCTTATTTATTTATTATTTAGCATCAATGTTGACAAAACTTACATGCAGTTCTTTGATCTGTCTCTGGAAATCATCGTAATCCCCAGCAAACTCTTGTTTCCTCTGGTCCAGGAAATCATACGGCTTTTTACGTATTTGTGTCTGAATCACGCTGAACCTGTTGGCCATTACCTCCAAACCTACAAGTACAAGACAATAAACCTTTGATATCTGGATTGTAGACTTTGATTAAGAATATGAAATAATCCATATTGTCTAGAGTTTTACTTGAATTTCAGACAAGAATTGTTGTTGTAACGAAATGGAGGTTTATATGGCCATTTTGTTGATGTTGAAAAGTAAAACAATGTATTAATACTTAGATTTATACCAGATTTGTTTATTCTTACAAAGATGTGTACAGAATTAATTTCAGAATCCAATACATTTTAGGTGAGGCAACTTTTAAAGAAGAAAAAAAGCAAGTCACCAATCTTGTAGCATAAGAGGTATTACAAAACAAGCAAACCACACTGAACATACCTTCAATTTTGGACTCCGACAATGTCGCGTAGACAGAGAACATGTCAAAGATGGCAATGATATTCTTCAGCCTCTTTGTGAAAGTGTCAAACTTTCCGAAAATGTACATCTCGGAAAACTCAAATGGTCTCTCATTGGGCATTTTCTCCAGCTTTTCTTTTGTCTTGTGGAAGCATCGTTGATACTCCTCGTTAAGGCGAATACAGTCATTGAGCTTCTTGATGACCTCGCCCGGAGGTTGAGACCAGACTGTCTCACACCCTCCGTTTGTGATGTAAGCCTTGCTGGCGGTGATCATCTGATTTGTGATCTGTACAAAACAAAGGACATTAAAATTTCTTTACAAATATACAATGGTAGAAAAATAATAAAACTTGTTCTCTCCCTTTAATCAGTGTTTACAATTTTCTTGTTTACTTTTAACTAATTTTCCAGATTGTTATATTCTGAGGTACAAAAGTTTATTTCAAGCACACAGACACAAGCCTTTCAAACATTTTTTTAGAAATATTTGTTGCATCATATTTCCTGTTGCTAAACTTCATCAGATAATGTACAGAAGCACTAAAATTCTGATATCTTTCCTTACTTATACCAAGAGAAATGGTTTTTTTTGTTTTTTTTACTGGTTAAAAACAATAGAATAATAACTAACCTTGACAAAGAGTGAGGTCATTCTCTCAGAGGTATTGTAATACCTGGAGATACTGTGGATCATTCTGATGGCATTGATCAGACCAGGGATACCTTCCAACATTCCAACCTGTAGATAACAACAAACATTGTCATAAAGTTATACACTTCGTTTTCTTATTTCTCTAAACTAAGCTGCATTTTTCTGAAGATGTGAGGAAATTTTCCAAACATTTTATGAGGACAATTTGGCAAAATGGGCATAAATTTAAGTTTACATATAGCTAGTGAACAACTAGTTTCAATTCATTATCAGAAATAAAGCCAGTAAGAAATTATATATAATTTTGGTTCCCTCCCTTGTTCTTCGTATTAATAAACATGCATATACTTAGATATCTTTACTTTTGTCCACAGATTGTTTTATAAACTGATTTTTATAACGTTCTAGATTCAGGATTACTTACAGGATCGCTGTTGTAGAGAGGGTCACAGAATTTCTCCAAGGTGTAGAGAAATTTCACGTTGTCCTTGGCCTCGTTAGCCGTGTCAGTAATACGTCGATCAAGCTCCTGCCATGTCTAAACAACAACAAAAAAAAAAACAAAAAAATCAGAATTTCAATATTTTCGTTTCAAAATTTGTGTATGACATTGTTAAGAAAGTTTATAATTTAAGTAAATTGTTAGGTTTATTTTTATTCATTTATTTTTGCTTGTGTAATGAACATTTATAAGCCTAATCTATACACTGCTGGTAAGATGGCAGTTTTCCTGTTCTTACAATGGAAATATCTAAATAATTCACTTTCTGAAATATTTAACTTGACATTATTGATACAACAATGGCATGTCACTGTATTTCCTGACCAGAATAATAGAATTATATGTTCTTTTAAATGAGTGGGAATTGATATCAAAAGAAATACAAGTATTTGGATCCATCATGTTCTTTTAAATCTGCATTTAAAATACTGTTTCAAAATTTCTCTTCACCTTAATGAGCTTGGACTTGGCAGCATGTAGGACACCAAGGACAGCCTTGACCTCTGACCCTTTGATCTGGTCAAGCAGATAGTTGAACTTTGACATCCTTTTCTTCCAATGGTCAAGTTCTGCTCTTGGTCCAATGTCGTCTGCTTCTTTCCTCATCTGCTCACTCTCGGCCAACACCTGGAAATGGTATTGTTATATATTACACTGTTATTCACTGGACGTTGGATCATGAGGATAAATATTATTGACTTAAATATTAATTCTTATATTACAAGAATTATATTCAATGCATCTAGCCAACCAGTCAAAATGAAACAATATTACACAAAATATTTTCAGTCATATCAGCTTTACCAAGATATTATTGCCATTTCTAGTTCTTTATTTGATATGTACAAAAGAAACTTTTAAACAAAGTCCACAAGAAGAACAATAAGAGTTTATAAAGTGAAAATGGCTAATCTAAGTAAATGTAACATCTTCAGTCAAACAGAAAATTATATTTCTATGCAGTCAAATTTTTTAATGCAAGGAGGGACATTATATAACCTATGAAACTGAAATAAAGCAATGTCAGCCTGAAAATACATGTATAGTTTGACTAGATTATACTGTTGACTGTTCTACTTTCTATATTTGTGTATTTTGTATATTAAAAACATTTGTGTATCTCATATAGAAGCATTTGCATATTTTATATATAAATCAAACATAACAGTGATTATACGATTCCATTTTTAGTCTATATCAAAAGTCTATTCTACAAATTCAGCATGAGAAATGTTAACAAAACACCTACCTGTTCAATCTGTTTGATCCAGACACACATGCACGCCTCAATACCTTCCAGGGCCTCGGAGCTGTTGGCAATGGCCTGGTAGTCTGCTGGGCTTTGAACTTTCGATAGCTCATAGGTCTCACATGGCTTTAGTTCAACCTTCTCATTCAAGCTTTCTTGAGCACCTAAATAATGTTCAATTTAGAGATGTGATAATTCATGCATTACAGGTCTTTTCATTTCAGGTAAATAAAATCAGTTTTTGTCTGTTCATTAGAGTTAAGAATATTGACAATTGCAAATAATAAGACTACAAACATAACTATGTCTGTCCAATACAGTTCAAAATCACCATATACTTGTCCATTTTGGTCTGCAATTAAATTAACAATAACCTTATAATGTGTTTCTGTAAACAATGCACACAATATCAGAGTAAGAGTCAAATAAGTTTTCTGTCTATTTGAAACAATAGCTGTAATGTCTTTCTGATTTAATCATATTTCATTGCTAATATATACATGTATATGTTAATATACACAGAAAAACCAGGTTTTCAAAATAATAGTGAAAGGGTTGGGCCTTCATGTAAGTTCTTTCTGTAATGTCTGTCCTATGTTTGGGCATATGATAATAAACATTTAACAAACAACACAAGATTTGCTACAATACCTACCAACAAGTACAGAGACAAAAGAGTCTAGCATATTGAGGAAGTCAACCCTGGTTTGAGTGGAGCCTTTTGACTCAAGGGCGCCCCATCCTTTGTCAAGGTTCTTCAGGGCAGGGATGAATATGCTGGAGAAGAGATGTTCGACAGCGTGTAGGAGTCCCGCACCATTACGTCCGTGTCCATTGGTATCAAGAATAGTAAAGTTGATATCCTAGAAAATAAATCATAAAATCAATCGAGCATTTACATTTATTCATTTTTCTTTTTTTCAATAAATGACATTGAAAAAAAGACCTATGAACACCCACGCAAATTTTATGACAAGTACTGTATGTTTTAAATCAAGGATAAAGAATAAATTGAATAAATTGCAATCATGTCTAGACATTGTATGGATTTGATAACAAGAGATGTCTGAAGAGCAGCACACTCCACTTTCCAAAGTGCTGGATAGTAAATCGCAAATTTCAAATAAAAAATAATTTTTGATGCAAAAACAAACCACAATATTTGATGCAATGACAGACTCAAAGTTTCTCGGTAAATGACACAGTGACCTTGACTTTTGACCCAAATTGTATTGCATGTAGAACTTATCAAAGTGCATATGCATACACAGTTTCAAGTTTCCAGGTCAATGCACTTTCATTTAATGATCAATTTTATGTTTTGCTATTACAAGTATCAGTGACCTTGATCTTTGACCTTTCATCCTAAAAAAAAAATCAGAGTGACAAATAGAACTCACCAGGGTGCAACTGCATATTTTTTTACGGTGAATAAAATGGCATAGAATGTCAGGTTTATACAAGATTATGATGGAATGCTGATCCAGAACAAAAACCTTAATATATATACATATGTATTGCAAAATACAATTAACTGTCAATAAAAACAAGGAAATAATGATGATCATGTATCACATACCTTCACCATGTTTTGTTCTGTGATCACAGAAGACGGCTCCCCAGTCTTGATGAACAGCAGGCCGGTGCCTTTTAAGGGGACATCATTACCATTGGCTACAAACACTTTGGGCTTGAGCTGACGTGGTGTTTTCTGAGCTGGTGGACCTGTTTTTAGATGTTCCACTGAAAACAAACAAAACAACAAAAATTTAAGGAAAAAATCAACTAATTTTGCACCTGAATCAAGAAAAAGGATATCTCTTCCCTTCCAACCTAAACAAAACAACAATCATACAATCAGAAATAAAACTATATAAATATTACTATATATGTCCATTAACAAAGGATTATGGATACAGAGTACTGTTTTGCCTTTTGGTACCTTGCTTTAACTTAAAATATCATAACATTAGTCATATTTCTGAAACAAACATTTTTTTTAACTCTTTTTTTCTGTCTTCTTTCAAAAAAACCTTTTTTTCCTGGGAGGGAGAAAGGGAAATGCAATTTGACTAATTATAACTGACAAGACAAACTTTTTATACATGTATTCATTGTGAGGCAAGATCAGACACCGATGCCAGTCCATATATTCCTTCAATAGGTCAACTTGATGACTTTTTTTCATTAAAGGAAATGATACAGGTGTTGCTGATTTCAACTTGAATATATTTTAAGTTCATATATTAATAATAAAATATCCAGTAGATTACCAATCTGTGTGACCTTACTAATCCAGGAATTCTTTTAAGATTAACTTCTTGCAAGACATATATAGAAATGACCTGTCAATCTGCGTTCTTGAAAAAAAAAAAACTTAATACCACTGATATAAATAATCATTACCTTAAAATATTAAATCTTTCCTGGATTAATTCAAAATAACACAGATTAATATGTACTTAATATTAAATAAATTACACAGAAAAATATAACAGTATTATGAAACCTTAATGTGACAAAGTCAAAAGTAAGTACTAGTGAGGAATAGTGCCAATAACAGGTCAAGGAAATATTATATCATTATCAGATTACTGGAATAAATTGCAATTATACACACTTCATTCAATGTAATAATACACAAAATAAATAATCAACTGCATTTAGCTGGGTTTTAAGTTGCACAGACAGGACAATACTTTATTTTCTAAAATTTTCTTCAATATCTAGCATTTTTCAAAATGCTTACGCAGATAAATCAACCTGCAATGCATAATTTAACTTTCTTGAAAAAAAACTATACGAACCCTACTCAAATTGCCTGCTATAGGTTACTATTTAAAAAAATTTGTTGCTCAGCTTTTAGGTCCTCTTAAAATTTCAGCTGTAAATGTCAAACAAGATAATCAATGCATTACTTAATATTTGAGCTGTGTCATGACAAAACCAACATAGTGTGTTTGCGACCAGCATGGATCCAGACCAGCCTGCGCATCCGTGCAGTCTGATCAGGATCCATGCTGTTCGCTTACAAACCCTATAACAAGTAGAAAAACTGATAGCGAACAGCATGGATTCTGATCAGACTGCGCGGATGAGCAGGCTTGTTTGGATCCATGCTGGTCGCAAACCCATTATGTTGGTTTTGTCGTGACGCAGCTCATTTATAAAATGGTGTAAGTCAGACCAATGACCCCATACAGGCTTGGCTGGAACCATACACTTTTTCAAGAATGAAACATGCATTAATGAGAGACAAATAGTTGAAAAAAAAGAAAAACAAGACATATTATATGGGAATTATATAATAAATGAAAGCCAGAAAGATCTTGTCATTGGTTACTGACGCAAAACAATCAATACATTTACATTCTGTTTATATTTATTTATTTTTTACACATTCAATGGCTTTTCAAGACATGTTTTTCTGAGTAAACCAGAAAAAAACCCATTCTTTAAGGATCTAATTTAGGTATGTACTACATTCTTTGAAGTAACTTGTTACATAGCATCAGACAACCTATATGACAATACTGAATATGGCAATGCACTTCCTGTTTATCATGTTACCAGCAGCTTAATTAAAGTTTGAAATCTTAAATATCACTCTCTAAAACATCTATAACATCATTGTAAAACACAGCCGTAAAGTCTGAAAATACTTGATGTAAAACTGTGTGAAGCATAAAAAACTTTATTAACAGTTGCACCGTTCAATTTAAGATTGACTTCCTTATAGAAGCAATTTGATATCTTGCTGAAAATGTTTGATTCAAGTAATGTTTAAGGACATACATTACAAAGGGGTTAAAATTCCTTGGTACAATGTAAGTAATACCAATGTAGTACATGTAGTTGGTTGGGATCTCTGTAGGGGATATAGAATATTTATATATTACTATAATCATGAAAATATTTTGCTAACTTAAGCTTGCTTCAGCCATAATTTTATAATGTTTGGATGGGCACAATTGGTTTGGTTCCAACAACAGTAATTCTGGTAAGATGCTGTATGACCAAAGCATTATTTCTGCCATGAACAATCCAAGAAAATTACTAAATAAATCAGCATTTAGAATAACGCTAATTCAAAATACTATTAAAAGACATTCATTTAGAAAATATCATTTTTTGACAATTACAAGAATTATCTCTTATGACCAATGGCAAAATTTAAAACTGTGAGGGTACCTTTTTAATGAATAACTTATCTTAATACAATAAAAAAGACAAAGTTCTCATATTTCTCATTTTCCCTATCAAAACTTGCAAAAGTTCTCTTATTAAAACCAAAAGATATTCATATAAACTAAGAGGAACATGATTGTGATAATAACATACGGTACATATACAGTAAGAAATCTTGTCACCTCAGTAATTCTTGACTACATATATAACATGAACAAAATAAGAAAGAACTGTAAAAGTCTATAATATTATAACTACTATTACAAGACATCAGAAGCCCTAAAGAAAGATCTAAACATAACTATAAACAGTATAACATCACTTTCTAAAGAATCTTTATAAAGTCATTTTCTAAAGAAATCTAACTATTTAAGAAATGAGTACATTTATATGGGTTTTAATGCACAATATAATATCAAAGATGGTTAATATTGCTGAAGCCCTCAACTTTGCTATTAGGTTACTTCTTACTAGTCTATACAACTGTATTTCTTTATTCTTAAACTTTCCAATCTGAATAATTTACAGATTTCCAGTCTGAATACATTAAAGTTATTCCTGATGATATGAATGGACTGGTTCAGACTGATCTTAAAACTACAACTAACCTCATGATATTTTAATTTACCTGAAGATGATAAAATGAACTTAATCATTCTTACAACTTTATCAACTACAAATCTAAATATGCTTACTGAAAATGATTAGAAGTAACACAAAACAATGAGGCCAAAAAAATGTCTGTGCCTATATTTCCAACTTATCCTGAATTTTAGCTTCAACCCTGGACTAAATACATGCAAGTGAATAATTATGCAATCTATTGAAAAAGTATGAACTTTTTGCCTATTTTTTGTCTAAATATCTGTAACTCTGAGCTGCCTGCTGACTGACAGTATCACATTCTACCCATTCAACCAGTGCAGACCAAGATCAGCCAGCATATACATGTAATCTAATCATGGTCTGCACTGGTCACTATTCAGTCAGCACATATTTTGAAATTTTCTGTAGAAATGGTGAATAGTTTTGTCCAGATTGAAAGATGGGCAATTCCAACTAAGAACTTAGCAAGACAAGGGTTGAATTCAATGACCTTACTAAATGGAAAACACCCCTTAGGAAATCTAAAACAGACATTTTTTTCAAGGCAGAGATATTTGATTTGAACTGATACTAGTATACAGACTGATTATATCTGAAATAAATATTGTAGTCAAAGTGCAGATGCTGTAAAATATAAAATGAAATCAGGTTAGTGGGGGATATATACATGCACAATAAAAATGGGGAATGTTTTCAGCATGGTATATTGACATATTGTATTTAAATTCATCTTTTTGATCAGTCACTGCATCTTCTGCTGAAGATACTGTTAGACCATACAAAGGCATACATCAGTCTAATGATAAATGCTTGGCCTGTGACTCTCCCAAGTCTGGGCACTTCTTTGGCATTCTTTACGGAACTTGCCACATACACAATAAAAAATGGCAATATTGCACTAACCGGAGACACATTATAACTATCTTAAATTTCAATCTTTAGATGTAGTAAACGTAAAGAGAAGTTTAAAATTACTGCTAAAGTGTGATTAGTATGAATTTATGGAAGTTAAATATAATGCAGTTGACAAAATTTAATATTGAATATTTTTCAAGGGTTATAACTCAAATATTAGATATTTTTCAAGGGGAATAACTCCAATATCTAGATATTTTTCAAGGGGTATAACTCAAATATTTGATATTTTTCAAGGGGAATAACTCTTATAATCAATATACCATGTTAAAGTATGTTAGTAACAGTGATGTAACAATGATAGACAATGAAAGCATACATGGGTTACTTTTCTTGCGCTCGTCTTTCTCCGAGGGATGGTGTAAACGAAATCCCACTGCTGAAAACATACAATGGGTTACACAAAACACATATATAAACACATATGTTGTCAACATATAATATGAACATATAACACAAACACACAGAAAATAAAAATTTCAAAATCCCAGCCTCCCGTCTATTCTCCAAGTTTTTCAGTAATTCAAAACAATTAGAATTGATTGCAATCATGTCTGTCTTTATGTCTTGTTTCAGCAAACCTAATTCGCTATGATGAAACTATTTATTGTCAGTTAAATGTTTCCAATATTTATGTATGTCTTTGTATGATACATTCTCCTAAATATGGTCAAATTTATATATATTAAAAAAACCTCTTTTGTAAATGAAACTGTTGTTTTCCTTGACAAAAAGAGGGGTCAAGGAGATATAGGGTCTTTAAATAAAGCTTAATGTAGAGTAGGCAGGAGACAAATTATAGCCTTATTAGGCAGGTTGTGTAACCAAGGTCCTCCTTAAGTTGCAGTTTTGTGTGTAGAGCTATTAAATCATACATATATTTATATGGCAAATTGCCTTTCCGTTCTTAACTACTTAACATGAAAAGAGTTTTTCACACAGAATAATATGCCACAAGTTGAAAGGTTTAATATATTCACTTAAAGCATGATGAAACAAAAGTCAGTTTGTTGAAGTTAACTTCACTTAGTTAAAGTTAACGAATATCTGAAAGTTAGTTTTCTTGCGTACTATTCTAGCTAGCTTGGAAGTTTCAAAATAGAGTAAATGGGCAAAAATATCTAAATATTGCTATCAATGGAGAGAAAATAAAAACCAAAACATTTTGGTGTGTGCTCCCACCACCAATGTGCATTTGATCTTTCTAGATCATTACATATCCTTACATCACTAAAATTTTTTAATTTTTTGTCATTTCAACAAAAATACATGGTACATTAAACCTATCTTAAGAACATAGAAAAATAAAAATCACATTTCAAGGAAGCCCTTTACTCCTATCCTTATGATATTAAATCTAATAATGTATCTATATACATGTATTTTCACAAAATATAACAAAAAGTTTCAAAAAAAGTAACACATTTTCTCCACCAACAGACATTGATGTAAAAGCACATGTTCTACTTCTATGTGGTCTGGCACTCCTATTTCATAAAATCAAATATTCTGCAATCTCCATGACAACAAGAGATACATACCATGAGGTTCCTTGTCTTCTGGTTCCTGGTAGTAAAACATAAGCTGGTTGGTTCCTGGTTTACCTTTTGGGTCAAGGAACAAATCCATGGTCTCAATCTGAAATTTAATTATATATTGTGGTTTATTACTAATTACCTTCAGGGCATCATTTACTAACATCAATCCTGTTACCTGGTCTGCTCCAGATCTTGTTTTGGTCTGGCTTTTAGTCACACTGACATTGGCAACTTAACAGCTTTACTGGGAAATGAAGATCTGAGACACAAGCTGGCCCCAGGGTAGCTAGCTGGATAGCTTCCTTACATTAAAGAAAGCAACTTGAGTCCCTCTTGGGATTCAAACCCACAGGGACTGAGGGTTGAGGTCCCACAGGGACTGAGGGATGAGGGACAAGTTAGCAACCTTAACAACTCTTCTAATGACGCCCCTCCTGAATGTGCAGTATAGAAATGGTTCCAAGTAATTTTTACAATGACTTACACTAACTCAACAGATGATTTCTCAAGCCTGTATGACAAAAATGATGCAATTCTTAATTTTTATCAAGTAGAAAATCAACTTAAGTATTTCATTATATATCAATTAGTAAAAAACTTTAATTTACATTATAAATCATGATGCAATATCAATTAAGTCTTTAGTTATACCTGAGTGCCTTCAAGAATACAATCTTCCACCTCAGAGAGTTCCAAGCCGAGACTGTCGGCAACAGTTTGGAGGATGTAAATATGACGTTCATCGAGATGTTGCCGTTTTGCTTCTCTCTCCTCCTTCAACTTTTGCTGTAAAATAAAAATGAAAACTGTTAAAAGCAATGTCAATCAGTGATACCTTTATTATGGCCTCTTCCATTGTCTTCATGTAAGCCACTGTTACAATAAAACAAATTTTCCTATTCTTTTTTTCTCATAAAAATAATTATCATTAAACTTTCATACAGTATTACAATTTACAATTGTGTTATTTTTCCTTCATCTGTAACTCTTTTGAAAGCATTAAAAAAATGCAGCAGGACTTCATATCTAGAACCTGTAATGAAATGGTTGTTTCTAGGGAATTATAATATCTGTCATATTTTGCGGTTCGGATCGGAATATCCGTCCCGAGTTGACCCGCCCATGGGCGGGTGACCGAGGGACGGATATTCCGATCTGAACCGCAAACATATGTCAGATATTTTTTCTTGCATATTCTACCATTTTCCATTATATTTTAAATTCTTTATCTTTATTTTCAATGAAAATTTATATCATTACAACCGTAACTACTTTCATTCAACAGCGTATGAATTACAAAATCATTCATAACGGTAAAATGACGTCATCTTTATCGTGCCATTGTACAGCACGCGACTCATCTGGAACCCCCCATGCCAGATGAAATTTCCGGCATGGGTAAAACTAACGGAAACGCCAGTCTGATATGCAAGAAACCCATTTCCTTCATATTGCTCACAAATTTAGAAATTTATACGGGGATTGGTAGCCATGTGGCTAGTGTCTGCCTCTCTACTCTCAGATAGTGAATTTGAGCCCTGCTGGGGTCAAAGGGCATCTTTCCACTTACGGCACCAGTTTTTGTTAGTTTTTGGGATGCAGATACAAGAGTGGTACAAGCTAAATCTTCACAATCACACTATACAATTTTTTTTTTTAAACTAAAGTAAATGTAAAAATTTCATAAACTGAGTAAGCAGCAGCCCATATCCTGTAAAACATTGTATATGTGTATCAATCAGAGGGTGTATGTATCATATTCTGGAGGTAAAATACTAATCTCAACTTGTTTGCATCCCAAAACAAGCTTCAAATGAACAAGTTGCAAGACTGGACTAGTTTCAGCTTCCTGGGATCACCTGAACATATCAATGACAAGTTCGGACTCAATATCTCTTTCTTGACCATTCAAATATCTAAACACATTCTTGGAATAATAAAACACATTTCACTTGAAACTAATTGTTGCTTAATTATAAGATACAGTTAAAAACAGTTATAATGAACTTCAATTCAACTAAATTGTATGGCAAACTTACAGTAAAATACTCAAATACATCAGATCAATATATATTCTGCCATCAGTATTGTAATAAAACTTTTTTTTTTTCACACATCAGCACAGATCTTTTAAAAAGGTTTGCATGATTGTACTTTGGGTAAGAATAGAAATAAAGAAAGACCATTTTATATTATATTAATGTCATACTCTTGTATTCACATAGCCTTTTCGTCACAGTTGTTACATTGTTACAATCTTATTAATTGTTTGGATGAGAAAATTTGGTTAAGTGTAAACAAACAGTAACTATTTTCACCATATAACTTCATTTTTTTCTGAAATCTTTTATAAAAATATCAAATACAGAAGGGGGAAAAAAGTTGATTATTTCCTTTCATATTGTAAGGGAGAATTGAACAGTTTTAAACAGACAATATTTTGTATACTTTCCATTCATAGGTTCTATCAATATTTATAGGTTAAGTTTGACCAAGGTATTATTTAGTTAAACCTCCCCCTTAGCAACTGTAAATAATGAGAGATCTACAATGTTTGATCAAGAACACAAACTTTGTTTAGTTTCTTTCCCTGTACTTGATAAATCAATTTTCAAATTTCATTGCATTATTGGATAGAATCAATATGGGGAATTTTCTTTCCATAGTCATATCAAAAATTATACTTTTACTATCCTATGGCTTAAGATAAATTTTTAACAATTTTAAAAATGGGTCATTCAAGTACAAATAATCCAAAAATGATAAGATTTCTATTAACTTTGTCACTTACCATTCCGTTCCTTAAATAAATCTTTTGTAGGGGAGCAGGGGTATAAGGTACAGCAGTAATAATTCATATTTTTGCAGGGGGGAAGGTGCAGAGACAAAAAAATCATATCTACTAAAAAGTTACTAAGTTATCTACCATTTAGCTACCAATTTCATTAAAATATGTTGTTTTTCTTTTAAAAACTGAGATCAAATTTAAATTCAAAGCTGCCTTAACAATAATCATTTAAATGACTTGAAATGTGACATTCCTTAACCTTCTATTGTTAGAAAGTAGGAACACTGTATAAATATAGTGTAAATGTATATATATATCAAACTTGAAACTCAATCCAGAATAACTAAAAAAGTATTGAACATGAATAAATCATTGCATTTCTTTCACATTACAAAGGTGTATTGATCGCGCTTTAATGTGTATAGGGTAATTTTCTTTTTGTCATGGATCATGCAAACTCACTCAGTGTTAATGTAAACTGTAGTGATAGAAATCGGATGAAATTTGTCCCAATCGATCATCGGTTCAATCGGTTGGGACATAATCGATAACTTTTCGAATAAAGTCGCGTTAAAAAGAAATAGGGAAGTAACAATCCTTCCCAAGGCACTTGATTATATTCAGTAACTTGAACTTCATTTAGCACTTTTCAACACATTTTTAACCTTATATAGTCATAATTTTACGAAATAGATTTTATTTTCAATAGATGTCAAATAATAACATTCGCATCACATTATATTACTATTGTTTACATCAGGTACTGATCCTGTTCAACTCTAAATTGTCTCTGAGATGATATTTTTGCAATCGGCGAGGTGTTCCTAAAAGAAAATTACCGTCAGAATTAATTCCCTTTGATACTTAAAATATTTTCGACGAAGTCGCTGAACACATTTTTGTGAATCGATTATTGTCGCTTTACATAACAGTAACTGATAATCGGCGACTTGCGACAATCGGAACAACACTAGTAAACTGTAGGCAATATCCAAGGTAGTTAAATGTCACAAAGCACATAAATCTTGAGTAATAATTTGAACAATTAAATAAACAAAAACATATTTTGTTATTTATACAAACAGAAACATATTTTAGACTTTGATTACTACAATTAAATAAACAAAACCTATAGTTGAGCCAATGAATCAGAATTTTAAGATTTCACAATTAATTTAAAAGCAATGCTTTAACACAACTGAAATCATTTATTTCTCTGGGTCATGACTCATTTTCATCCAAAAAATATTTTTAATAACTAGCTATTCAATGATTCAAAAAATAAAATTCCAGCCAAAATATATAGACTCTGACCCATAATTTTCATCTTCTCTTATTCTGATTAATCACAAATTTTCTTTCCAAAAGAATCTTACATAAGCTTTGATATGATACCCAAACCAACATACTTCACTGTTCAATTTAGCAATAAGAAACAATCACCAAACTGTTATAGCTAAAAACCCTTACCTTACTTAATATTCTTGCCTTAACAACTGAAGGATCAACAAATGATGTCTGACTGGCACTACGAAAATCACTCATGTTTTTCTTAGGCCAAAAGAATATACTTCAATCAATCTAATAATAAAATCTCAAACATCTGCATAATTATCGAGATTCAAAGATTATTATCCACCCATGTAACATGAGGTATGAAATTATCTAAGTTCAAAACCCAACACTTAAGTCCAAATAAATTTCCGCTTATTCTTATATTGTAAACTATCAAAATATTTTGTCTAAAACATCCCTCGCACACGGAATGTTTCTGTATACGGAGATTAACAATGCGGGTCGCAGCTTCAGTAATTTTGACCATTTACGACAAATGAACTGGCCAGTAGCGATCACACTAATTTATAGTGCCAACATCATGAATAATAGAACAAAGAACAAATTTACCACTCGTTTCTTAAGACGTTAATAAATAATTCCGGATCAATCGTTCATATTGTAATAATAGTTCTTGTTTAAACATCACCACGCTAAATACATTCAATAGACTTGCTGGACAAAACCATTGGCTAATTCTAAGGGAAAATTTCAAAATAATGAACAGACAGAATAACAAACAGTTCTGAAAAAAAACTTGACACATCAAAATGGGTCATATTAAATCAGCCGCGCCATGACAAAACCAACATAATGTGTTTGCTACCAGCATGGATCCTGATCAGACTGCGCGGATGCTCAGGCTGGTCTGGATCCATGCTGGTCGCGAGCCCATTATGTTGGTTTTGTCATGGCGCGGCTCAAATGTTTTAACAACAAATGATTCAATATCATTTTACATTTATTTTTCTGAAGACTATGAAGAAACTGGTAATCAATTTTAATTTATTGTAGATTAAAAACTGCTTATTTGTATTTTAGTCATAATGCTTAAGTTACATAACAAACTTATGAAGTGAAGAAATCACACAAAGGAAATTGTAATAGTTACATAACTACATAATAATCAAATAATTCTAAAGCTAGTTCATGATCTTACAAAATGCCTAAATATAAATTGCCTTATATAAAAGGAAGACTAATTATCAAGGTAAAAACATAAGTATTGTGTTAAATAATGCCATCTAATAATTGTCACAATTTTTCTATATAATTACTCAATTAAGGACCTGCCTTACTATTCAAATTGTATCAAGAGTTTTATTCACTTAAAAATTTAGATACTTAAAAATTTAGATTTCAAGTCACTAAATCACTGTTTATAACACTCCTATATTTTATTTCTTTCCATATTTATATGTTTTTATTAAATGTTATTATGAAACCTGGAGAAGGGAGAAAATCAACTGCTGAAAAACATTTTTTTTTCTTAAAATAAAAAAAAAATTTAGAAAAATATAACCAATTTAAAAAACGTATTCTTACCATCTGAGCCTCCCGATTTATTTTAACATTAGCTGCAGTTGTCGCTGCCATTATTTTTCTTTACTTCGCAAGAAATAAAATCCACAAAATAAGAAATCTCACAATTAAATTAACAAAAACAAAAAACAAAATTCACGAAGCGAATGTCACAATGACAGTCATTGTTACGTAACGCACAGACTGTATCAAAATCAATTGTATAACTAGATTCAACGATCAAATAAAAATTGATCTAACTTTTTTTTTTAATCAAACGTTCACAGTTGATCAAAAATCACTTCTCTCCTGAACAATGCTTAATTGAAAATCATCGTCATTTAACGAGATATCAAGCAAAAATGTAACGACATTGTCTAGTCTAGAATGGTTACAGGACAATAGATACAACATGTATAATATATATCTAGTACCGTTACATGTAAATATCTATAGGTGAAAACTGCCTATTTAGCGTGCCCAATCATATAAAGTAAATAAAGATTAGCTCCAATGATCAACTTTTTTTCTATAACCCTTCAAATATTGCATTGACAGGCCTGAAAAGTAAAAATATATTACTGAACAATGTTTTTCTATATAAGTTTTCAATTTATTGTGCCTATAAATTTAACAGCTTTCATAAAAAGACCGGTGTGTATGGAGTTTTTTTTCATTGCAAAGTAATAAAAGGGTTGTTGATAAATAATCAGGATAAAGAGAAAAAGAATTATTGCGTTTAAAATGTTGTTTTAATTACCCATAAAATATATAGCTTCGTTCAAACCAACAAACAATTTATTATAATTTAAAAACAGTCACTTCATACATTTATTTGGAATAATTTCACTATGGTCATTTACTTTATAAAATTAAACTTGTTAAATTTTCAAGAATTTATATATGAATTAGTTTCAATCAATTTTCATTCATATATAGAAACTTTAAAACTTTATAAACAAACTTGAAAACAAGTTAACAATAGAGGTTTTAAGAATGTTTAAAAAGCACTAAAAAGGCATAATAAATCTTCTTGTCCATATAATATTACAGTGAAATACAGTCAAATATGTAAAAAAGGCCACCACAAAGTTAATACCACAAAGTGAGAAGTAGTTGTAAGACCTTGTCTAATGAGTTATTTGAAAGTACTGTAAAACCTGTGTAAAATGTCTGCCTCCTAATGAAAAACATATCTTCTTTTATTTCCTTTTTCAAATTCTACAATGCAACAAATTATTTCAATACAACAAAGATTTGCCCTGTAAAACATGCAGTTTGACTGTATTTTTTATTGATAAACAATAATTCTTCACAGAGACTTTTAAAGCGTTACTTTATTAGACTAGAAACTACCCCATCCTAACCCCCTTCCCCCATCCACCCAGTGGATGAAATGTGTCCCATTAAGCTGTCAAAGTTGCATTATATAACATGCAATGAACAGTTCATTAACATATCTTATCAATTAATGAAGCTTCAATAAAGTGTAAGTACATGTCAATAATAATTCCACTTTAAAGAAACAATTAAGGGAGAACATTTGGTAATTACAATTAATTGATTTTGCTGTTTTCATTAATAAAAAACAGTAATTATGTTACTACAATGTCAACCAATCTAAGACCAAATCTTTGTATAGCAAGATAAAAATGGCTGAATTACAATCTGTGGACAAAAAATCTATGTAAACAATCTACAGTTTCACGATAATTGGCCTCTGTATTATCAGTACTATAAACAATGACATCAATATATCAATACAATGCTATCATCCTTACTTCCTTTAATATTACATTGACCTAAATACACCAATTAAAAACACATGTAAACCATTTCCAGGAGTCTTTTATATATATGGGGGTGGTTAGTAAAAATTGCAGATAATATCTTGGAAGGATTTTTTGCAGTTTAAAATGCTGAATTAAAGATAGTATCTCATAAGCAAGCAATACCATATGTCTTTATAATCAGAAAATAGATATCAAAATAACGCTGAGAAAAAACTTAATAAAAATGAAGAATTAATACTTAAAAATAATTTCTAAACTTTTTTAAAGTTACTTTGTCAAATACAGAAGTTAGGAATCCCTAAAGAACGACAAATTACCACAAAATTGAAATAGTTGCAGGTTTGGTCCATGATTTCTTGGGACATCCCTCATATTAAGCATAAAATAGGCATGTCCTTCATTTCTGCCACTTAAAAACCTCAAAGGAATTAACAAATTACATGGTATATTGCATTACATCACAAAGTTTGTTTTTTCTGTTAAATCTAAGATTAACGATTCAATTTGAGCATTCAAATTGTGCACTGAACAATAAACTTCCAATAAACTTCAGATGTCAATCATTAAGTAATTAAATTCATAGTGCACTCTGTGTTGACAAAATAAATAAAAAATCTAAATCTAAATATAAAATTAATTGTAATAGAATCTTAATAACATTGAAAACAGATTAAAATCACAGTCTACATATGCACTGAATTAGTCAAAACATTCGGATAAAAATCTATTTATAAACAATAATAGTAATTGGTTTAAACAATAACTAAGTCTTATAATTAAACAGTCTATGACAACTTCTATTGTTTAAGATAGATACATTTTATTTGGTGCGGTATTTTGGTATTTTTCCCACAGTTTGACTACCGCCGTATTGATAGCTCTTAATTAATTGTAATTTGATATATATAACATTTTTGTCTCAGGAGTCGTAAAAACATGCACTTAAATAGGTCACGGTACTTCTACAAGTAAACAAAGAAATTATCATACATTGTTCGCGTCAATAGCAAGAGCATGAGATCAGTATACCACGAGGGGTCGCTGGTTCGATTCTTACACAACATGAAATTTCTCCATGACAATAATTGATCACGGACATTGAATTTTAACGGTCATTTGTCTCTAATCGCCGATTCAGAAATAATGTGGGATAAGCAGACGGTCACTTGTGATGAATTTAAATAATTACTGGTAAGTTATCCAGAAAAGCCATTTAGCTGGATTGGCCATAGTGATATGACCAAAACATATGAGCCGCGTCACAACAAAACCAATAGTGCGTTTTTGACCAGCATTGATCCAGGCCAGCCTGCGCATCCGCGCAGTCTGATCAGGATCCATGCTGTTCGCTATCGGCTGAGTTTCTCTACTTGTTATAAGGTCCATAAGCGAACAGCATGGATCCTGATCAGACTGCACGGATGCGCAGGCTGGTCTGGATCCATGCTGGTCGCAAACCCATTATGTTGGTTTTGCCGTGACGCGGCTCAATTATAAAAAATGGGGTAAAGCTATAATATCAAACAATCAAAAGTTATAAAACTTTAGAAATCAAATCGTTCTTCATAACTTAAAGCATATAATTTCTTGTATTATGAATCACAAAAATACATACTCAATACAAACATTTACATCTCCTTACCATTAAAGTGAATTTCAACAATCTCACATTTTAAACACCAAACAAAAATTATCAAAGAAATAATTTTTTTAGTTGATTACAATTTTTTTATCAATTTTATCCAATTAAAGTCCAGTATAAAAACATCTTTTTTATAAGATTATTCTATTCCAATGACAATCACCAAATGGCAACTCAGAGTCTAACACAAAAATTTCAAATAAGTAGCTAACTTACAAAATGCTGAACTGCTCTCAGTTTATGCATACCGTAGGTGCGAACATGATATGGCATTAAACTGGTATACCGCGAGACTCTGGCTGGATTATCTTCCATTATATCTTTACGATGCAAGAAAATTCCGAGAGAAAACCGTCTCATATGTCCACTACATGCAACAATCTATTCTATTCATGTCATTCAATTATTTCTTAACATGCAATTTCATTTAAAAAATCCAACTTCAATTACAATTTTTTTTGGTTTCATCAAAGTAAATTTTTTAACAGAGTGAAAAAAGAAAACCACCATTGGTGAATCTTCGATAAAATAAATGAACGATACACAAAAAATTCCACGCAAGGACACAAGATGCTGTATCATTACAATCCTCACGTGGGAAGATTTATTGTTAACATCATAACAATTAAGACAAGTATATTTTTAGCCCTCGAGATTGACAGACTCGTCAGATAAGCAAGATGGGAGGCCTCTTTCACCCTCCTACAGTCACTTAGCCCTCGTAAACATTTATTGCTGAGCAAATTTATTCAATTAAAAATGACATGTTTATAACATTTCTATAAATTGTGACAATTATTTAGTAATAAATTACCCATGTGATCAATTAAAGACAATCGAAGATTGGCCATTTCAATTTTATTGAAAGTTCAACCAAGGCGAGATTACAACAATAATCAAGGCATTGTACATGTACATCTTATTGGTTTCTTCCATATAAACTATAAAAAAACTTCTTCTCATTTATCAATAGTATTCTGTCATGGTCATGCACTGTATCATTGAGACAAATATTTTCCAATTATTGTGATGGAGCAGCAATAACTGTAGCACTTTTTCATTCATTATTGCTTTGCACATTGCATTTTGTTTGTGTTATTACTATACCTAATATTACTAAATTCATCTTTGTCTATTCTGTCAATTTCTGGTATGACATTTTGATGGTCAAAACCTTGGTTTTATTATAAGTTGGGAAGTTCCTAGTCATCATGGGTAATTGTCCCATACAACAAAATATGAAAATACCATAATTATAAATATGGTCTGGAATCTGATGCCTGGGCTGTAGGTAGACCTACAGACTAATGGATATGGAAGGAAAAGTTTCAAACGTATCAAGCTGATGCCTGGGCCTGTAAATACAGACCATAGAATAAACATTATAGTGTCATGAACATGGGAGGAACAAAATGATTATTCAATCTGATAGAATAAACATTATAGTATCATAAACATGGAAGGAGCAAACTAATTATTCAATTTATGATGTTTTTTCAAATGTTGTTTTTTTTGTGAAGAAACTTTGATTTTCATATACAATTCACCATTATAAGGCCTATTCATATGTAACTTCGTCACAGACTAGTGAACTAAAAAAAATTCTCACCAATTTTTTTATTCAGTTTATTAAAATGAGATTCTAAACAATTAACTAATTCAGAAACTACTGCAAGTAACTTTATCATTGCAAGTAAATTTAACATTGCAAGTAACATTAACATTTTTTATTGCTTGATAATTAAATGCGCAAATTTAAGTTCAGCTGATTGTAATCAAACTTTGCCTGTTCACTCACTAAATGAAATTAGTCATGAATTGTGTGCAGACACACCAATAGATAGCAAAATATCATAATTAGCCTACAAGAAGACTATTTTTGGGCATATAAAAGTATTGGTGCTGGAGACATAACACCTTTCCTTTATCATTTGAAGCCTTTCTGTTCTCTTTAAGCTTTGTCCTTCAAATCATATTATTTCATACCATAAGTTCCAGAGAACACGAAATTGTACAGAAGTGCCTTATAGTCAGATAAAGTCAAAAGTATAGTTTAAAAAAATCACATTTACAATCACATATGAATATCGGCGGAATATCAATATATTCAGGTATAAACTGACGAGATGCAATGTAACAAAAAACAACTTACAATCAATGAGAGAACTCCTTGTTGCTTCACCTGTACCCGAACCTTCTTTAAAGCTTTTTTAAACAATAAATTCTTCGACATTTCTGTTTTCTTTAAATAATTTCACAGTAAAATACTTCAAAATTTAAGTCCCATACACAGTTTCCAGGCAACATTTACTATAACAGTTCCATCAAAAGTCAAAACAAACTCTCATTAGAGTGTTTCGTTACCATCACAAATCCAGATACAACTCATTTTCCACCATTAAAGCTATTGTCCCCGGAACAAATTGCCTTAGAATCGTTCAACCCAGCATTTTGTATCAAATGTCATTTTCTATGATGTAAAACTGCATTGTTATCTCTGGTCCGGAAACGTTTCAATGACTTTATTGATCACATTTGCATTTTCTGATTTATTTCCGTTCCTTTTTTACATTTTTCTTTTGATTTTGAAAAAAAAAATCACTTAAGTAACAAAAGATCTAGTGTACTTGTTTATTTACTTCAAAACGAAATATCTTTGGCTTTTTGGCTGTTAATATTTGAATAGTTGTAATAGGGAAGTGGGTTCTTTTAGATCTTGTTGACAAGAATAAAAGAAGAAATGTTGGTAAATAAACCCATCCATTTATAATCTGTATAAAGAATCATTTGTCAGAGAGGATATTTCAATACATTGTCTTGCAGCATGTCAAACTGTAAATCAATGATTAGTATAATAACTTAATTCAAATAAAGAAAGGATTGAAAGTTAATAAAATTAAAATCTGGAATGTGCATGCTAAAAATGTCTCTGATCATAAATCAGCTGCCCACTTGTTTACAGCATGCAGCCAGGCCTGAAGTTACATGCGCGTCCACCAGAGCTAATTTCAGCTTGATTCTAATGTTTCTATATTGAAATCCTCAACAAATATTTACAATTAGTTTATACAAATTTATTTTACTGCGATTGTGTTGGAAGCTATAAGCTTATTGAAACACTCTGGAATCTGTTCCCGGAACTAACTAGTACTTAGCAATTAATGTAAAGTTTCTTTCCCATGGAAACAATGGCTTGCCCCCAACAGGGTTTAAACCCATGCAGTTAGCAATCCTTTAGATTAATAGTATATGTTAATCACTTGGCCACGCTGCCACTGCATAACAATTAATTACATATTCAAAGTAAAGAAAGTAGATTGTACATTTATTGTTAAATAAGAATTATAAAAGCTTAAAGCACAATAAAATCAACAATTCTATGACCCTTCTACAATATGTAAGTAGATTAAACCCCTTTAAGGAGTTTCCACTCTTCATCCTAATATCCTACCTCCCTGATTAACTTTACTACACACATTGTCCCTTTTAAAGAAACATTATTATTTTAATCTATTCCAAACTTAGTAAATAAGTCACAACTTCATTTTATGTTTGTACTTTTTACTGTACTTTTCACTTTTCTAAATTTTTATTTTAGGTTATATTTACACAAAATACAAATATGTATATTTTTTTGTGACAAAATCAATTTATCAAGACAAATTTTTAACATACTGATGTATATTTTTACAGTATATTCACACTGTTTGTCTCCAAATTTACACTTTCACTACAAATTTAAAGCCTCCATAATATCAACCCCTTTCAAATAACTATACAAATTTTCACTGCAAATATTCCTAAAATTGTTTTTCAATTATAAAACTTGCTGGTAATTTAGCTTAAAAAGGCGTAAAATTTCCCTGATTATTGTTATTTATTCATTAGACCAATTATGATTAAAAAAGTGACTGATATTTTATGATATCATATTCAATACATGTGAGAAACATTACCTTTTGGTAACAATATCGAAAGGTGTTTACTATAAATTATTTCTCATCTCTTTGATTTTCTATCAGTGGATCCTGATCAAATTTCATATGATGTATTACATGGACAAACTTCATCTAGAATATCTTTCACTCAATTATTCATAATTCTTGCTAAATCCGTCTGATTTATTTGAAATTTTTAGAAATGGGAAAATAAATTAAACATGTTTTTTCACCGAATGAATGTCAATATTGTATAGATTCTATTCATACTAGTTAAATAATTAAGACAGTTATTTAACTGCAACTGAATGTGAAATATTAAAAAGAATAAAAAAAAAATATTTAGTACAATCCTTCGGATATCTATTTTAAAGTTTATGTTTATAATTTATGAAGCATATTGTTTTATATTTCTGTTGGTACTTGCTCTGTTTGTTTATATTGTTACTAAAGAGCTTCAGTCTCTGCAATTTAGCTGCCATTACTTGTCATCATTTGCAATGGAAGTGTGTAAATCTGCCATTATTGCCATCAATTGCAATGGCAGTGTGTAAATCTGCCATCAATTGCCATCATTTGCAAAAGATGAATGTAAATCTGCCACCAATTGCCATCATTTGCAAATTAAGGCAGAGTGAAAATCTGCCACCAATTGCCATCATTCATCATTTGCATGGCAAACAGTGGAGTATGGGAACACGCTTATATTATTTGAATCGGTGCCTGGCGCGCAAGAACAAGGCATATGGGAGGGTACTTGTACAGATAGTGGAAAACAATGGAGTGGAGTTTAATTCAATAAACCTTGATATAAAGCACAAGAAAATTTGTCAGCCTTGACATTGGTTGATGCTTACCTGTACACCCTCTATAGCCGCTGCAGTTCTGATAACTGGGTTTCTCTTTAACTGCAATTCATGTGCACTAGCTTTCCTCGCAACCTTTTTCCACTTGGCTGACATGATTCAACCTCTTCTACAATCTTTTCATTAAATCTCTCAAAAATAATTCCTTTGTAAAAGTGTCCATAAATCCAGATATAGTTAATTCATGTTTATTTCTAACATAACTTCATAAACCTATCCAAGAGAAAAACAAAAAAAGATTTCTCCACTGTTTCACTTCATCTTTCCATTGTAATATTAAGAACCGCTCTCCCAGTGGCAGGATGAAATATTCATGTCAAAAGCATTGCAAGTACATGTTAGTATCACATATACAGATGTGTCAATAACAAAAAACTTATCGTCTTAACACACAAAACATTGTTATAATGTTATATAAAAAAATCTCAAAATCTTAACTACAATCAAAGGGTTTAATATGGTAAATTAATAATCTCTGGATACTAATAATACAGCAGTACTAATCTTTGGATAATCTCCTACCAGTATTTTGCATGTTAACATACTAAATGTTTTATACATGGGGATTAACCCAGTACCTTACCTTATATAGCCATTAACAATATACAGATATTGTATTTTTGGCAGAGATTGATGGAACTTTTAGCTTATATGAATTTATTTTAATTAATTGTGTTGGAAGCTATAAGCTTTAATTTAAACTCTCCGTTCCCGGGAACCAACCAGTACTGAGCAATGAGCATAAAGCATTGTTATGAGTGAAAAGTTTCTTGCTCACAGAAACAACAACTAGCCCTGATGGGATTTGAACCCCTGCTGCCAATTGTTAACCACTCTGCTACGCCACCACTCATTAAAGTTTTAATTTGTAACATAAAATATCTTTACTTGTACTCAAAGTTCAAGAAATTTTATTTTTAAAAAGCTGACTAATCAAATTTACAAAAAAAGATTTTCTACGTCTCATTTACTTTGATCATTTATCAGTCCCCATCAATTTTTTATTGTGAATTCATCTAAATAATGATATATATATCATACATATAAACATTACAAGTTTACTTATATATATTAACACAAATACTGATAATGATAAAGTAGAAAAAATAAGTTTGGAATTAATTCAAATAAAAATCAGACTAGGCATTGAATTATAACAGTTTATCATACATATTTTGTTACCAAGTCCAGTCCAGTCCATTACTTAACATCAACTTGTTTTCTTGTACAGTATGTTAAATGAAATATAAAAAAACTTTTTCCTTAGTTTCCACAAAAAAATCTTCTTTTTTTTCCAAATATGAATTTTATCTTTTCTGAAAAAAAAACTTTCCTTAGCTAATCCTATACATACTGGTAGGATAACACAAATTTCATTTTTTAAATTTTAGGAAATGATATCACCAAGTACAAAAGGACCAATGTAATGCAAATGAAAACACATATTAACTTCATTCAGTATGTGTACATCCCAATGTTTTCTATACAAATCTGAAAAATGAAATTTGAGACATGTTTAATTAAAACTCCTTTACCTATTGTTTGCTTTTAGTATAATTCTATTCAAAAAATTGGGTGTTTTTTTTAATGTGTTTTAGGTGTCTGTGCGAATCAATAATTTCAATGTACCAATGTGCACGCTTGTTCCCCCAGGATTGACTTTAAGCTTTAAAACTTGCACTTTTATTACATAAACACCATTAATATTCTGTAAGAATAATAAAAGAGGTCTTCCTGATACCTTACAATAATCATATTTCTCAAAAGAAATATTTAAGTTTAATCATCATATTCCTATTTACTCTTTAAAAGGTTTAGGAAGGGAGATAATTTTCAAGAAATTCAAGAGTTATCCTACATGTACCATCAAGGAAACATACATTGTATGACACAGAAGAACAGCAATTGTTAGTGGAATAATTTTCATAAATAAAATTCATATGATGAGTATTTGACAGTGTTCTAAAATTTGAATTAGTGGTTGCCTAGCTTTTTTCTACATATCAGTCAAAATCCAATGAAAATTGCCAGAGTTAAGATCCCAAAGATGTGTGAAATTCCAAGTAAATATCTGAAGAGGTTTCTGAGCTTTCATGAGACAAGCAACACCTTTTAATCAACAGTTAGTTATGACTGAAACAATAACATGGTGCTTTCAGGATAATCCCACAAATCTCCATAAAATAATAGTCTCGCTCAAAGGGAGATAAAATATTCATGTTAGAGTTATGGCACTTGATTCCCTAACTTCAATTCAAGATTGGGAGTTCTTCCATGAATTAGGGAGTTATATCTTAGTAATAAGTTATAATTTAATAGCATTAATACATGTACATGCATTTAAAGTGAATAAAGAAACAGAGCAAAGTTACCAAGAAACATGCAAAAGCCTTTTTGTTCTTTGAATACTATGCATCCTTATAGCTTTAGGAAAAATAATCAGAAATTATACCATCACAGCCCTTTCATATAAAAGTTGCTTTTATTAAGTAAAATTGAATCTAAATTAAAAATGATACATTTTAGTATTAACCAATCCTAATCCTTATAAAAGGAAATGAAGCAAATTATATGATACCAGGTTTTTTTTAAAATAAAAATAATAATAATAATGATAATAATAATAATAATAATAATAATAATAATAAAAAAAAAAAAATAATAATAATAAAAATACAAAAAAAATCAAGATTTTTGTAAAAATTACTAGAATATACCTGCAATGCTTTTGATTTGATTTAACATGAAAAATACAATCAAATTCCTTTGAAAATGAACAAAAACAGAATTTACTTTTTCCAAATGCAAAAAAAGTTGTAAAAACACTTGCTGTGAAGTTTATAATCCTTTACAAAATCTTAACAACAGTCAAATTTTCCCTTAAAAGCCTCTATAAACAGCAGCTTAAGTGAATATTTCTACAGCAGACACTGTTGTTATACTTGGTTAGAAACAAGTAAGTGAAAGAAAGCGATTTAAAAATCACTTTAATGACTATGCTATAATAGTATACAGAATGATAGAGAGAGAGGCCCTTACATCTAATGCATCTTCTTATCTGAATGTATACAAAATTATCAACTCTTTTATTGCCCTCTAGCCTTAACAGCACACAATTCATGTCCCCGAATCGAATTTGCAGCTGTCTATACATGTATATAGTTTAACCATAATTAATTTAAGGATCTTCTAAAATCAAACTACTAAATCAACCCTAATCTGCCACCAGTATAGAGCCAGACCAACCTGTACCTCAGTACAGTCTGAAAAGGCTCATTACTGTTGGTAGCTCAATTTTTGTATTTTGACTGGATATAGCAAACAGTGCAGACCATGATCAGATGGCACAGATGTCATGGCTGATTTTCATCTTGGTCTGCTGTGGCATAGGTAACATATGTTGGCACCAGCAAGGTAGAATTATTATTGCCACAACACCTGTAAATGTCTTTCATCACCCAAAAGAAGTGGACAAATATCACACTTCATGGCATATTTCACAGAGCCAATGTTTGTGAAAACCAAATTACATAAAGACAAGGAGGCAAAAGCTTTCTCGTTCTCTACAAACAGAAATAACTATCTTCTTAAAAGATCACAATCAAAAAGTCAGTAAGATCTTGTGATTCAAACAAATAAGCAGAACCCAAAATAGCATTTATGGCTTATTCTGTGTTTCAAAAAAGCTCTGCTGTAGTTCAATAAATGTCAACAAAGAGCAGGTTATCTAATGTGTAAAAAATAAGAACTAGACTAGAGACTCTTCAAAAACTCTGTAACCCATAAGACCAACACTTAAACCGCCTCCGTGTTCGAGGGGTTATAGTCAATGACTTCTAATCCAGTTACCTCTCTGGCGTGGGTTCGATCTCTGGGAGATGCTTTGGTAGTTTAGTACTGGTGTATCTCTCAAGGAACAATGGTTAGGAAACTACCCGCCTATATGACTGAAATACTGTTGGGAAAATGCGTTAAATGAAACAAACGGACAAACAAAACTAGCACTTAAGCTTGAAGGTGTACAATTAAGTGAATTTAGTATAGCCTGGAAGAACCTCATGGGTAAGTAATTGGTACTACTAAAAACATAAAAAATTAGCATATTCCATTAAGCTGTTTGCATTGCTTTCATTAACATATCATCCCTTTAGACGAAACAGATATCAAGTTCTTAAATGTAAACATAATTATACTTAATACTGCCCTTTACTGTAAGAGCGAATTTGATTTTCATTTACAAGTAATCCTTAAGAATATTGATTTATAAAATTTATCTCTTTGAGAAGTATAAAATATTTGTCTTAACACCATGAAATATTGCTGCAGTATAAATTTTAAACTTGAGCACTCAAGGAAATTAAAAGTATGTAAGAATGATATAGCGTATACAAACTCTTATGTAGCATAGATACACAGTAACTTGAAATATATTATACTTCAAAATAGCTGGGCAATGGTTTTGCTATACGGAAATGTAAAACTTCACACAGACTGATAAGGACATTACAGAACAAACAAGAAATTTTTTATTTTGCAACAACTTATGCCTTTAGATTTGGAAATTTTAGCATGGTTACTGTCAACTGTTTATTATTTAGGAGAGAAGATGAGTATTTAAATAAGTGGCAGGATAGCTCAGTTGGTCGAGCATAGGAACATTATTCCTCAATGGGTCCTGGAATCAAGTCCCGGTCAGGCTGTACATTTTTCTCACCTTCTGACATTATTATAATATTATTATGATAATTTAACAAAACTATTAAAAGCAATTTTTGTAAAGGACTGCCTGATGATCATTGCAGCACTTTTTCATCAAAATCTCCTAAGTGGTTGAGGAAGAGATGTTGCCTAGAAAAAATTTGCTATTTAAAGTACAGGCAGACATCGTGTTTGTGATTGGAACAATTTGATCAAAATTTTTTGAGGACCACCTAGGGACCATTCCTGTATAGTTTCTTTAAAATCTACAAAGTGATTTATTCAGAGGAGATATGGTTTCAAGCTATCTCTGATGACCATCTTGTCCTACAGACTGGAACCTTTTGAGCATTTTTTGTAACTGACCACCTAAGGATCATTCCTGTACAGTTACATCACTATAGATTAAGCAACTGAGGAGAATATGTCATTTAAAGCTTATTTTTACTTTTAGCTCTGGAGGTCATCTTGTTTAACAGACGAGAACAATTTGAGCAACACTATAAAGCGAGACACAGGCAAAATTTTCATTTCTTAGTTTTGATTTTTTCATTCATTATTCTGTAAATGCCCTCAAAATGAATATATTAGACAGTCAAAGGAACAAAACTTTTCACCATATAAAGAATAAAATGGTGGTTTCCTAACTTGATCCGCGTGGGTCAGGTTAGAGCGCTAGGTTTTCACAATAGTTGTCAAAGTGAACTCTGGAAACGTTAAAGAACATGTCAAATGAATGACTTAGACTTGTTTCAATCATACAATATCCACAAAATCTGTTATTATAACTTCAAGGGTTTGTTCAAGTCACGTGACTTGTTTTAAAACTATTTGGTGATTCTATTCGGGTCTAAATTTTGTTCAACCTATATAGATATATTTACGCCTCAAACCCAAAATATATAGAATTTAAACAGAAATCATGCTGAAACTTCAAGAAATGTCATTTTAGCGTGATTGGAGTACATAATATCATTTTAATATTTTTGTCATTATTTTGCCTGAATATCCCTTTAAGAGGAGTTCCTGATTACCTTTGTTGCAAAGTTTCATCAAAATCTACAGAATGTTTGAGCAGAAGATGTTGTTTAAAGGTTTTACTATTATAAGATCTGGCAGCCATTATGTTAGGTACACAGGAACCATTTGGGCAATTTTTATAGAGTACCAACAAATATCATTCCTGTAGGGCCAAGACTTTAGGGAGATGTTGTGTAAGTGAAAATGTTACTGATAGACGACAGACACAGACAATAGCTCACCTTGAGCAGATTGTGCTCTGGTGAGCTAAAAAAAAATGAATCTATTCCTCGGCAACATTCTTTAAAATTAAAAAAAAGTTCACAGTATTTTCATCAGTTCTAACCTGTAAGTTAAATACAGGTAATAGTCAGCGTACCATTGTTTTTTTTGGGGTGAACTTGACACATGGAGCAGTTTAACTACATGTATAATTATACTGACAAGATCTCCTTAGCTCTCCGATAAACTGTGTAATGAAAGTTATATTTGAAAAATAAATACCTTAATTTTTTTTTAAATCAAGATTTTATGTCAGTCAGTAGGATATACATAAATATAGAAAATGAATTAAATTAGTTAAAGAGAAATTGAGAAGTCTGTCATTTAAATAAATTCAATATTATCTAATTGAAAATTGAAATTTAAGACTTTATTCCTTTATTGCTAAGGGTCATAACACAGTACTGATATCAACCAATGTTTAAAAACTTTCTTTAAAGATATACCATGATTTCTCAACCTGAGAATGTTTAAACAAGATTTTGTTTATCACAAACAAATGTCCCAAGTCAAGGTAATAAATGACATACCAGACTTTTTATATAAATTCAAATAGTTGTACTGTCGATAATGTGTATTGAATTTCACCTTTTACTACTTATCTATCTAAAGTTTATGGGTTTTTCAATATTTCAAAGAACAGTCTTGGTTCGATAATAGCTAACAGCAATACACCTGGTTACTATTAGCAACATGTAAATAAACAAAGGAGAAAGTAGAAGAGTACAAAGGGAAAGTAACTCAAATAAATTAAATCAACTTCAATCTTGCTAACAAAAGTGGTCTTTCTTTGTGAATGAGAAAAGTCACTGTCATAGGTTATCATGTGTTACATTATATGTGTTACAGTTTGATTTTAATCTGCATATACAGCAAGGGTGTTAAACATACATCAACATAATTGTTAATATTTTTCTTTGTATTTCAATTGCCCATATCTGCTGTACCTCTGAACTGTTGCTGTAATTTTCAAAGCAATGAATGGAATTGGAGCTGAGTTGCCCTGTTTCCGATGTGACCTCTGCTCATTTACATGACTAATGTAGACCACCAATACATGGAACCTTTTAAGGTTCTTGCCTTAATGTCAATTAGTATTGACAGTAGTGAAGCGTGGTATTGATAGTCATGTGGAAACCCACCTTTCCTTCTTATTATACTTCCACATTCAAAAACTATGAAAACATGTCCAATTATTTTATCTATATTGACAACATTTTTCACATTTATTAATATGTTACCAGAATGATACGTGTCAGATTGTAAAATGTGTACAGTAAGATATCAAACCATGTAACTAGAAATGAGTGAAACGTGTCCATAGAACACAGATGCCCCCATATTTCACTGCTTTCTCAGTCTTCAGACAGACAGCTAGACAGACAGACAGAGCAAATCTATAAGTGGTGGCATAAAAATGTAATAAATAGCAGTAAATCAAAGATGGAAGTGTAATGAATAATCAAAACTATGCCCCGGTTTTTCTTTTCATTACTTTTAAAAACAAAATAATTTATATACAGACATTACTGAAAAGCGGTCTATGCCTATTTTTATGTGGCATTTACATTAAACATTGGAGTGACAATCAAGAAAGTTTTCCACAAACTTCATTGGCTTTCTGCATCTATTAAAGATAGCATTGATTTACTTGTATAACTAAACAACAAGTTCTTCATCATAACATTATCTATTATAAATCTTTTGTACAAGACAATATTTGTAAACAATATAAACTTGCTAAACAATTTCAAAATTCAGTCTCATATGAATTGTTCCTCTATATGGTCTAAGCCAATTATTAGGCATATGAAGTACACTGTACATTGTATATTACAGATACTAAATATGATTGATAAATAATGTTATCTCAAATTAAATTTGCTTGTAAATTGATTGATTTCATTGAAGATACAAAATGTCAGCATGATATACTTGTATATCAGGAAATTAATCAATGACTGCATTCAATAATTTTGTTACAATTAATTTTCTTTCTCCATTGAAATTCATTAATTTGCAATGCATAATATATGTTAGGAAGAAGGAATATAATTCTATACTATCTGCACAAGTTATATTATAGTCTGATCAAAAAAGTTCAAAGTTTTCAATAAAACGTAAATTATAACTTCAGAATAATGATTTACGTAATAACAAAGTAGCCATTGAGATATATAACCTATGTTCAACTGTGTTACCGTATGTACAATACAAAGATATATTTGAATGTGTTTCCACCCAGAGATTTTACACTGGTGTCTTACTACCCAGAATAAGTAACATCATGGAGATGTCAAGGTGAAAGATCACATAAAAAAATATTAAGTTTACAGAGATCAGATCTTACCTTGTCTTTTATCAATTTTTCTGGAGCCGACATAAAACTTGTTTTACGTCCCATTATACTATATGTGCTAACTTTACGATTAGAATCACTGGGCCGTCTTTGAGTTCCGTCACGTTCTCCACTGACACGCCTTAGACCCACCTCTGTACTAACTTTCCGTACTGGACCTTGACCTTCCTGACTCACTCTCCTCATAGGTCCAGACTCACTTATAGTAGCGAGGTGACCACCATGGTCAGAAATGTTTGGCGGCTGCAAGGCAGCGCTTATTTTACGCTTTGGTTTCTCCTGACTCATCTTAAACTATTGTTGTTTTTGCATCTATAACTACTATTTTTTTGGTTCTTGTTTTTTATCCGAAACTATTGTTATATTATTCCTTCACTTTGTCATCTAAACTAATATCACATCATCTCAAATGATTGTGTTTATTTTCTTCTAAGTCTGTTATTGTTATTATCTTTAATTCATATTACACCTTTGATATTCTGTTTTCCCATTTTTAGTTTTTTCAGTTTTTTCAACAAAATCATCCCATGTACTGGTAAATATGGTGTACTTTTAATTCAAGTTAAAGATTTGGACACTGCATATACTTATGTTACCTCACACACAATTCTTATCGCCTGATAATTTTTCTACCTTAATCAAACCTATGTTACATGATTGTATTCCCACCTAAAACTTTTTCCCTATTATTTGTCTGAAACTATTGTTACATAAATCTCATATCATTGTTGTTTAAATCTGAAACATACATTTTATCATTTTTCAAACATTGGTTATTTCCAATATACAACCACTTGCGTCTGTTTAGAATTCATTAAATTAATTTTATTAAATCCTACCAGTACATTCACACTTTAAATTCATTGTGTTACTAACTCACTACCGTAGAAAATCGGGAGAAAAACACCTTTTATGGCACTGACATTAGATAACCCCCTGATAAATTATTCAAATATTAAATGCTCCTGGATTTATTCAGGTCTGATTCTGATTTATAGTCCAAATCTCTTGATCTTAAAGTCTGTGATAAAACAAAATTCTTACAAATGCAGTATTGTAAGTAACAAAACATTCAAAATTGATATAATATGAACTTGTTTAAGATATTTTAAGTTACTTCAAGAACAAGGTACTTGAAAAAGTGAAACCACTCTACTCTACTCTTACCTCCCTTTTTTTTCTAAATTTGATATATATTCAATGCTTTAAAAAATAAATAAAAAACAGAGTCCTCTTATAAAAAGCCCTAAATATTACAAAACATAAAAAAGCCATAAACACCCAAATAACTGTGTAAAGCCATATATTAAATGCTAAAAAAATCTATCAAAGACAATGTATGAGCAAACATCTGCAATATATCCAACCTGTCCTTCCTCCTACTGAATGAATATAAAAATTTAAAACAAACAAAAACAATTCCAACTAATTAAAATTAGTAACAAATTACATATTTTGAAATAAATTAATTGTTTAAATATTTCACAAACTTTATCCAAATATAATAATTTAGCAAAATATACAAAATTACGTTTTTTTTTTGTTTTTTTTTAAAGGCACACAATTTTTAGCAATGTGTCTAACTTATCTTATGTTAGAATCCAAACTGAAGATTGTCAAAAATATGTCACAGAGAAAATTCCAAACTGACACTGATTTTTGCTTAATGTCAAAATACATTCATTGAACCTGTATGCTTTAACTTTGTCTTAAAGATGGAAATATTTCTGTAACTTGGATAGTTTTTAATAACTAAAGACTTTGAAATGACATTAATCTTTAGTTGACAAGACCAAAGAATGGTAACGAATGAAATTTTACATATCTTAGAACACAAGATTTCTCTGATTATTCCATTATACATACATACAAGTCACCTAAAATATTTTCCCCACAAGAAATAATCACAATCAATTATAAAATGCCGAAAAAAAACATCATCGAAACATTTCTCCTTTTTTTTTAACATAAAACGCTTATTTCGTTTAACCGGAATCACATTTACATTAAATGATTTGATAAAAGCTTGCAAATGGCCGAAAAAATCAGATTTTCTAGCTTAAACATGTACTTTTGCAGATGTTTGACCCTGATTGTTAAGTAGGATGCCTTCTTTAAAATAGAAATCCATCAAAGATTAAGAAAAATCGAAATTTCTTATCAGCTAAGAAAAGTTGATCATCAAGGAAAAGTAAATCAGTATACAAAGTGTCAATGGAAATTAGTGAATAGCTTAAAATGATACAGAGATGGCCGGTAAACAAGCCAAGAGATTGTGGCATTTAACTCGGAGATTGTAGCATTTGGCCCGTTATAGTAAACACATTCCAGTTAAACGAAGTCTCTAATCTCAAAACTACGCACAGTTCCATTCACCGTTATTTCTCTTCGAAGACCAAACAATGAATTGTGGATTTAACAGAACAATGCTGTATCTTGGTTGGACTAAAAGAGCTAGATATGACAATTTTGTGTATGAAATGTTCAACAACTTATTTTGATCTTTTAGTTAAAACTAGGTAGAATTTGCTTCCAAAAGGCCTTCACCTTAATGACAACTAAAAATACACATAATTATCCAAACGATGAATGCTTGTAAGATAGAGTTGGCACACTTATATCGCCCAACGGAATCTCTGACGCAAATTGCAGCATTTACTTAATGATGTCACATGCCATGTTGTAATCAGCAAGATATTCACCTAATCTATTGAATAAATCGAAAAATATTGTGTTACCAATATTTTTTTATTCGTAGATCACGTACAGAATTATAATTAGACTCTTCAGACTAATAATTGATAAGATGTATTTTCAATAATTTTTAGTGACCAAATAAAATCATGGTGTGACACTTTTTCTATATTTTTCCTTCACTTTGCGTGGAAATATCAAAATTCCTTATCAAAATGTTCAATTAACAAAGGAGAGTCTTTGTCATTCAGTAACTTTTCTGTAAATAATTTAAAATGACCAATACTTTCACTTTTCTCCTTGAAAATTAAAAAAAAATAATTACCATAAAAAAAGAAAACTTTTAAAATAATAGTTTTACTCCACTATTTTAACGATTAAATTTTTGTTACTTTTTATATCTGACACTATCAAAATATTCCACTATCATCTTTGTATATTCCAAACTGCACAACAATATGTTTTACAGGGATTTTATATTGAAATCTGATTAAAAAAAAAATCATTAAAAATTCATTCACCAGCTGTAAAATCAATGGCATGGAAAATAAAAACTGCATCTTACAAGAGGGATTACACTGTAATTCTTTCATGTTTAAAAAAAGTATTAAACAAATTATCAAAAAGATATATTTTAATCACATTTTAATGCTTTTGTCGTATTTCTTACATTCAGATGCGTCAGCACATATCATCTGTATCATATTGAACCATTTGAGGTGAAAATTTCAAATCTGAGGGAGAAAGCAAGACATTCAAATTTCAAAGAAAGTATTAAAATTTATGTTTAACTCAATGTCATTCAGCATATTTAAAAGCCTTTAAACACTTCCAAATTTTTATCACTTTCTCATCAATCCAGCCAAAAAAATACATGACCAAATCCAAGAAGAATCTGTACATAAAGAAATTTAAAAGTAAAGCTTCTTAGGAAGCAATGACTGTCTAATGTTATTCACACACTAACAACAATGGCTGACTGTTTTTGTATTCAAGTTTAAAGTCAAGATGGCAGACGTTCCGTAATGTTGTTCACATGACCAGTAAGCAGCACAAGGTAAGTTGACATGGAGGTATGACCTACGCCACTGCCAATTTCTCACTATAGCCTAGGACAATAACATAATATTCTTTCTAAAACCTAATGTTTGGGACAGTCATTGAAGAGACTCTTTTTTCTCTTCCACAATGACACCTTCAATGCAGTAACGGGTTATTTGCTTATTTAATTTAACAGGAGTTAACCCGCTACTGCACTAAGGTGAACAATATCTTATTTTCTCCACTAATATTCATTTTAAAGGTAAGGTTTTTTTTAAATTTTTATTACTACTGTAGAGTTTTCAATCATACCCATACCACTCTAGAGGTCCTAATTATAGCAGATATCCAATTTTACAAGTGCCGAAAGTCTTACCGTAAAATTCCTAATAAACACCCCTCTCCTTATAAAGGCCCCCCCAGGCCTTTTGATAAGAAAAACAATCTACTCATCAGTGCTGAACTCATGAGTAAATCTATAATTTCAATCAAATCATTCAGAATCCATTTAATTTTATAGTATGAACTTTAAAATCTTAACACTTTTTAATGTTATTACCAACACTTGCTAACACTAAATGTATTTACAATGATTTTTGGATTTAGGAAAAACTGTGATGTAATAATAGCCCCCGTTTTGGAAAATGTTTAGCCCCCAGGGGCGTTTAATAGGAATTTACGGTAAATTTAGATAAGACAGTATCAACACAATGAATTTTCATAGTAAGCTGGATAGCTTCCATTTCATAGCTTCCAGTCATATGAAATAATAAAATAATACTGAATTCCACCAACAAGTTATAAGAAAACAAGTGACATTAAGTCAGCAACATAAATCACTGAGCCAGCCAACCATCCACTTAGCACTAGAAACTTATGTTAACTTTACAGCTTAAGCCGGTGCTAGGGGATGTGAAGGATGTTGCACTTTTTCATTGTCCCTCATGTACAAACTCAATCAAACTAAGTCAATTATCATGTACATGTAATTTCGTTGTGAATAATGCTTCAGAGGGATCACACTTTCTCCAGATTTAAGCCACCATTGAGACACTGGGACAACAGTAAATGCATTTCAAGTTTAAAGGGTATAATAATATCTTACAAAATGAAATAAATCTATCAACACCAAAATTATATTGTTTCCAAGATCTTATGGTCGATTCTCAGAAGACTTTTCTCTGTTATTTAACACACATGAATATTATATGTAAAAAGTATCAGATGTTCCAGATGCTATTTAACTATTTTTTTTTTGCAGCAGATATATAGCTTTGTAGACTTTAAGTCATTTTTTAGGGCATGTTCACTAATACCCCTTCATACTACAATGTATTGAAAAGTCATTCACTCTACATTTACACCTAGAGCTCAAGGAAATGACAGTACCCTGGGACCTTGTGATCTTGAAGCACATGTCCTGCCACTGGACAAATGCTGTCTGGTAGGTATCATAAAATATCATTTGTCTATCCTATAGTATTAAGACAAGTGTATAATTATAGCTGACAAAATATTAATATTGACATATCAAGAACACTTGATGAACAAGCATCCCTATTGAAACACTTGACTAGTAAACCTCAGGCTAAGAAACTAACAGTCCAATTTCCAAGAATGTATTCTTGGAACTTATTGTAGTGCCATGCATGTATTGCACATTACAGTCTTAGAGCTCAAAACTGTGTAAAATACAATAAAATGCACAAAGAAAGTTGACAATATCCAAAACTGCACTTTTTCATGTATGCTGGCACCAATATGACACACAATCATCTATGAATCAGTAGCCATAACTTTCCTTTTAAAAGGAAAATTTTGTGTTAAAAAAAAAGAATAACAAAACCCCCCACAAAACATGTATACAATTTCATTAAGTTCCACATCTCCAGTACACAATATTTTATGAGATACACAGAAGAAAAAAACTATAAAACAAATTTTCATTGCCACCTATAAAAAAAATCGTAAAATAACATTGAGTAAAAGATTAAAGGTATTTTTTATAGAAACATCTTACCAGTACTCTTTTATCAGGTAAAGCAAAGACGCTTTGTCGTCGCTTATACTGCATTTTCTTGTCTTCCTCAGAAGCCATCTTTATTCACTGATTTCCAATGTCCGAGTTAACAATATTACAGCATTGATTCTTGCCTTTTACACAACTTCATTAATGGACATAATCCAGGCATTAACCACCAGGGGTAACAATTAAAATCAGGTAGTAAAACACCGGAATCTCAGGTAACTAACACTAAAACTCAAATCACTAGTGTTGTTGTGCCAAGCAATAAATCCCCTAGAGATGAAACGTATTTATGCAAATGAGACATCCATGAGGATTTCACAGCCTGCTTGATAAGTATAATGAGAGAACTGAGCTGTCAAAAAAATACTTCATAAATATTCCGTAACGCTGAATTCATATAAAAAAATTCGATCTTTAAAATACGAGAGCTCATTAGCAGGCCATTTTCAGCATTTTCAGAATTAATTTGGTAACAATTATTTTTTTGTGCGACTAAAAAAAATATCTATTGAAAGATAATGAGTAATCGGATGCGGGAATGTTTGAGAAACAGTCGTGGAATATTGAAAGCCGACGGTACTTGATTGATCATCAATAAATGTTCAATGATAAATTTATTCAGTAATGTTTGTATACCGTATATGCTTCTGTCTTTTCAATTCTGACGGGGAAAAAACGCTAACACTGTATTGATGGGAATAACTTTTTTTTTAATTTAAAGCCAAAAATCAATCATTCAATATCACTCTAAAGTGATGTTCAAATCAACCATACCTTCGTGACATTCAATAAATATGTAAATTAGGGTCTTTGAATTGCAAAACCGTATGTGAACAAAATTGCAGTACAAGGTGTATAGGAAACAGTCAGATATAAACCAAACCTCTCCTTACATGTTAAAGGATTTATAATGCAATAAAAAGTAAAATGGTTCAATATGAGAATGGCCAAATACTGACTTTGAAATCAATTTCTGTTTTCTTTGATGTCTTTATCAGAAGCTTTAGCAAAAAAGGGGACTGAAGAATTTGATTGTTTACCTTTGAAGAAACTTAACAGCCTAACTTAAATCCATACACTTCTTCTGTGTGAATTGGAACTAACTTTAGACCTCTCTGAACAAGAATAAACATTTTAATTACTTTTGTTCATTTATTGAGATTTTTATGAAATAAATGTATCACAGAAAAGACAAACTTAAGCATTCTGAGAAGCTGATATTGGACAGATACTGCAATATGTATTGTTCTGACTGCCAATATTCATCAATAATTAAATGCATGTACTCTAAGAATGATTAAAGTAATGCTCAAGGCAAAAAAAATCTATTCCTTTGAAACAATTAAAGAATCATAACTCCATGATATATGTGAAATATCCACACATATGATTAAATATTGAACAATGATGTGAAGTTTTATTCCAATTCAACCTGTTATTACGCAGGTAACAAACATACATGATTGTACCGTAAGACAGATGGACAGACAGATGAACTGACATGATATACACAACATTTTTTTCTAATGAAGACTATCAAACTACAGCTATCTTGATTGTGTTTCTCGTAACATTTCATTAAAATCATTCAATGGTAAATTTTTTTTTCACTGAGGCTGACTTTTTGCTGTTGAGATTGTTTACTTCAAACTCCTGGTTTGTTCATTGTGAATTTAGTTCAAGAACTGATAGTAATTCAAGGATAGCAGTCACATACTCAAATTATCATGGCCCTAAAATGCTGATAACATGTTTACTTTCTAATTAAGGGAAACAACCTCAATTTCATTAATCTAACTATTTTAGTAGTTACTTCCCTTTAAACACTAATGGGAAGAAAGTTTCACTCTTACTCTTATACACTATGTTAAATCATCATCAGTACGTGATTTTTACCAACATTCAATTTTAAACAGTCTTCTAACAATTACTACTGTACACCCTAATTCCTTTTCACATATATTTCTGTAAAAAAACAATTTAAAACTATTTAGCTCATAATTTGCTTGCTCAGGCACACAATATTCAATGTGATTTAGTCTTAAGTTTAAATTACAGTAATACATTAGATGACTCACAATTTTATTTCACACCTGTATTATTTTAAGCTATAGAAGCAACAATGACTTGCCCATTCCACCAGTAAAGTCAGACAAATGACACCTTCAAGTAGCCTGGCTGGACATTATACTATTCAATGTTCATTTTAAGTAACTCTCTTTGTATTACCTTAAAATAACAAACAGGAGTTCTAAATGCAAAGCAGGGCCATTAAACAATTTTTTACAGTTAAAAAATCAAACTGAAGCAATACTAAGGACCTTCAAATCTGTTTATTTTAAGGATTGTGAAAAGAACTTTCAATCTATGGTCTAGGTTAATGACCTTCAATCTATAATATACATAAAGAACCTTCAATATATAGTCAAGGTAAGGGACGTTCAATCTATGGTCTAGGTAAGGACCTTCAATCTATGGTCTAGGTAAGGACCTTCAATCTATGGTCTAGGTTAGCACCTTCAGTCTATGGTCAGGTAAGGACCTTCAGTCTATGGTCAGGCAAGCACCTTCAATCTATGTCAGGTAATGACCTTCAATCTAGGTCAGGTAAGGACCTTCAATCTATAGTCTAGGTTAGCACCCTTCAATCTATGGTCAAGGTAAGCACCATTAATCTATAGTCTAGGTAAGAAGCCTTCAATCTATGGTCTTAGTAAGGAGCTTCAATCTATGGTCTAGGTTAGCACCATTAATCTATAGTCTAGGTTAGCACCTTCAATCTATGGTTAGGTAAGGACCTTTAGTCTATGGTCAGGTAAGGACCTTCAATTAATGGTCTGGTAAGGACCTTCAATCTATGGTCTGGTAAGGACCTTCAATCTGTGTCAGGTAAGGACCTTCAATCTATGTCAGGTAAGGAACTTCAATCTATGGTCAGGTAAGGACCTTCAGTCTATGGTCAGGTAAGGACCTTCAAGCTATGTCAGGTAAGGACCTTCAATCCATAGTCTAGGTTAGCACCTTCAATCTATAGTCAAGGTAAGTAGCATTAATCTATAGTCAAGGTAAAGGACCTTCTATCTATGGTTAGGTAAGGACCTTCAATCTATTGAATCTATTGTCTAGATAAAAACCTTTAAATCTATGGTTTAGATAATGACCATCAATCTATTGTCTGCAAAAAAGGGATTTTTAAAACTTTAGAAAACAAGTTATGACATTTTTTAGATAAAGTCCTCCATGTTAACATATACAACATGTTAAAACCTGTTGCTATTAAAGATAATTTTACTCTTTTTTTTTTCTTTACAGATGTGTTATTATAAAGTTTGTAGTAACATACACTATCTCTGTGTAAAATTGCTGTTTTATAATAGATAAATTTAAAACAAAACAAAGAGAGAAAAAAGGTTCAGTACAAGTTGTTTTTTTCAATTCACATGACCTTGAAAATAATCACAATGTCAACAAATCAAGTGAAACAAACTTTGAAAACAATGGGCCAAATGAGCTTTATTGAATCTTAATTACTACAGAAAGCTTTCATGAAATTTAAAACTTAACTCTGACTTTAATCAACTGACCGAATTATTTGGATCATTTACTTAAAACATTATGAAAAGACACCTCCTTAGTAAAAACAATCTCTTATGACAAGGCCAAATAATAGCTGTAACCCTCAAGATAAAGGGTGAATTCTACAAAAGACAATATGTTCATACAAGGTCATTATAAAACATACAAATACTAATTCCAACCCTTAATTTTGTTATCCATATAACACTCAAAATAAGTTTTGATAGAACAATAGTTAACAGGGGCTAATTAATTAAGCATAAATGGTTTCATTTTGACTCTTTTTATCTATATGTAACTAACTGTTTTTTTCCTACTGTCAAACCATTCTCGTTAAAAAAATATCTCAATATCACTTTGACAAGTCTAATTTATTATTAGTTGGACTTTTGAGAGCCAAAGAAATAGAGCCTTGTGGTGACTGAATTTTATTCAACTTTGTAAAAATAACCTATCAAATAGAAAATGAAAATCTGCACAAAAGTTGCGGTCCTATACTCAAGATTTAAATAAAAAATTTTCTTTAATTGTGAAATCAACTTTTCTATCAATAATTTAAAACTGATTCCATAACTTTTATAATCACAAAAATGCAAATTCTTTATAAAAAAAGACAATTACAAAACAACATTTTGTAAACTATGATATGAAACATAACAATAGCCAGCTTTCTTTTTTAATGTCTTCATGCAATCAATAATCAGATATGTTGTAAAAGTAATCTTTTTCATGCTTTTTTTTCAATCAATATAATACTGAAGTATAACATTAAAATTTTAGAATCATTACATTAAAGTTAAATAGGGTAAAGATGGCTTAAAAGCAATTATAGCTAAAATAAAAAATCACACAAAAACTGGCATTCATTCTGGATGATACTCATAAACATTTCAATTCATTCGTTAAGTCCCTGTGACTTAAACATACACCTTTAAAATCATTTCCCATTCAATTACCTCAAGTTTATTGTGATGATCAATTTCACGGATTTAACCATGTTTTATTAGACAAGTTAAGCATTTAATGGAAAACTGATAAATTTGTTGAAATGAAATGGTTATGAATGGCCATGTTGACTTTGTAAAAGATTAACAAATGGTAATCCAATAATCTAAACCAGATAAAATTATCAGCTTATCCTTGTTATAGTTTGGGCATGCATAAAAGAACCAACATTAGGAAATGAAATATAAAACAAGAGAAGCTGGATTTGAAAAAAAATCGCTATCAGTTTCTTTACTTGTTATAGGGTCTGTAAGCGAACAGCATGGATCCTGATCAGACTGCGCAGATGCTTTTCTATGCTATATAACTAATACTTTGTGTATTCATAGGAGCTTCTATTTTTAGGGGACCCCTGGTCACAGTAGATGTTAAAATGAGTTAAAATTAGTAAAATAAGGTTCAAGTTGATATACATAGGCTCCCAGGAAAGGTGCAGTCAGGTGCTTGTAATACAAGATGACAGTACACATACTGAATTTTTAGGGCTTTGACACTGATTTGGTCTATCCACTGTGCAGGTGCTTCTCATAATGAGCAAGTATCAGAACAAAGTTATACTAATACAAAACCATCAAACTTACATATAATCTAGTAGATTGCGTCTTCAAATTCTTGCAGACATTATGCATAGGCATAACTCACAGTATTTCTGGTAAAGTTATTAAAGTCAACAAACTTTGATTTCCCCTTTACCAACAAAACATACAATATTTTTTAATTAGGTATGCCAAAGAATCAGTGGCATAATTATTGTCTTATGTAATAATTAGGGTGGAATAATTATGTAAAATAGAAAGTTTTTTAAAACTGATTTTGACAAAGTAAGATTTACGATGAGGAAACCTAACACTGTGTGCATGATGAGAATGCACACTAATGAATAATTAACATTTATTTTTATAAATTTCTCATGACATGAAGAATGAATTTTGACATGAAACTCTACATCTATATCAGCATCTTAATTACACAAATTGCTCATTATTGTTATCATTACACTGGAATTGATCAACTGATAAATGATTCAGCATGAATATTTGATTTTTCATTCAACTCTTAAGGAATGATACACAAGAGTTTGTAAAGAAATCTAAGCTTGAATTAAGGAAATCTGCAAATGTATAGTCCTTATTAATGTATAAAAAAATTATCTTTATCAATAAGTATCACAATAAACAAAAAAAAAATTTTTTTAATTTTCTGAAACATGATCCCTTTCAAACATGGAATAAATTTTTTTATAGTTTTTTCTGAGACAGAAGTCATCAAGATAGGATGATTATCAAAAATAAAAGGAATATATTCTAATTTTAACTATTTGTTTTAAAATTAATCTCTGTAATATTTCATTAAAAAAAAACTATCTTTGTTACCAAATGAACCAGTAGTTAAGAAATTTAAAAAAGAAACTTAGTTAAAACTAATTTGGACAAGAAAACCTTATTTTTCTTTGACACATAAATTACATAATTGGAAAGTTTTTAAATAGTAATTATAACAGAGGACTCATAATTATAGCTGTTTTTATCGGTAATTGTATTTTGAGCAGGTATATATGTATATCTATTGAATATAGAAAGCTTAAAGTATAAAAGGTATAACCGTATATATACATTAGCTCTCTTTCCATTGGAATCTATATAATCAGAGCACTTGCTGGCAACAAATTGTTAAACATTTCTACGTTGACTAGGACAGAATGAAGAAGTAAAAGATCATATTTGATCAAGGCATGTTCAATATTTGAACTATAAATAAATGAATTACTGTCTCTGACACTAAATCAATTGATATCCAGCAAACATTTAATGATTACAACCTGGACAACAGGTGATCAATATTGACTGTGCCCATTTCTGGTGTGAAACTTAAGAGGCAAAAAATGATCTGCCTATCATATGGTTTCATATGACTAGTTTAGGGGAAAGGGTTATGCTAATCCTTAAATAATTTGGTAGATCTTAGGTCAATATAAAGTCAATATTTTCATTATAAAAAAGAGAAAGTTTTATTTTAATTCAGAATTTCTAACAATAAAATTTACATTTTGATTTTTTTTTTCTTAAGCTCAAATTAAACTACAGAATGTTTGACCATAAGACAACTTAATTAATATTCTGAATATTTATGTACAGTGAATTGAGGGCCTACTAAAAAATAATGATATTCAAAATATGATGACATTCTAAACTAATATACTACCATTTGTTTAAGCACTCTATACATAATAATCTGAGATATAAATTTGTATAGTAGGCCTATAATATTTGAAAATATAGATACAAGTTGAACTGTAATGTCAATCTCAAATAATACACATTCTGCAATATATATTTACATTTTTATGTGAAACAGCTTTGTTTGAATTAAACAGTTAAATTATTCCCACACAGTTTGACTCATCAAGTGCTTAATCACATTTCAAATTAAACCAGAATTAGATTATAGAGTACATTCTTTAATTAGCCAATTAGTATTAGAGGATCTCATCATTTACCAGCATAGATCTATAAACACAATCAATCATCAATGTATACAGTACATGTCATGGCAAATTCAAGCACACGTTTGGTTTTAATACAATACTGCAACATTAGTACTCTACTGTACATGTATAGATTGTATACTGCATAAATTATTACATCAATATAACACACAATGCTCTAAAAATAATAAATTTCTTATTTGCCAACATAAATACCTACCTGTTTTTCTTTAATGTTTTCACCTGTCGTAATTCCTGCCAAACGTCCCTTGTTTTTTGGCCCATGCCCCAGGGCTGTAGGACCAGGGGTCCCTGGGCCCTGTTTAGCGTTAAGATCCAGTTTGTGTGTGTCGGCCATTTACTGACCGAGCTTAAATATTTCAAATCCGCAAATGTATTATATGCTGTAAAATAAATCAACAAGTCACAATACTTGCTACGATAAACAATCGACTATCAATTAGCAGACGCACGCGCTGTCAGTCGCCATCTTGTTTACAAGTTACCATGAGAACACACGAGATATCCCGCACGTTAGTCAATTACCACAAATTTCAATAATTGACCCTCTTGTTTCGGTTACACTTCTATTGACCCTTTGTCTAAAATTTACAACTATCCAATAGAATAGTCGTGAGATCTTTTTGATAAAGCAAGTTGTTGAAAAAAATGTTCAAACTTCGACTATCACTACAAGTTCGTTTGTAGATAATTGATAGATAATTGTTTCGTGAAGCGCCTTGACAAATTTATTTTAAACAGGCACTGTTTAAAGGAAGTCATAAGTACACTATTTTATTAGCATAACTTCGTGTAGCTAAAGAAATCTTTTGTTGGCATTAATTGTGACGGAGAAATGTGAAAAGAAACGGTAAATAATGCTGCCAAACTTTTGCTATACATTACGGAATTTTTATTTAAAATTGATATTAATGGCTGTAATGGACCGATATAAAATGTTTACTCGCTCTTACACTTTTAAGTACCTGACAACGCACATTTTATAAAGTGATAATCTTTAATATACAATGTACACCACTCTATTTAAAATGATATGCGCGCGAACATTTAACGAACACTAAAGTGAATACTATTTCAAGACAAGTGATGGAAAGACAAAATGCCTGATAACACTACATCTGCTTCTTATAAAACGGTTACATTCATAAAGAAATAAATATAATAAAACTCGCTGTTACTTTTCTACTTATAATAAAACGTTAAAAATGTTGCTAATGTTTAATATCTTCACAAAGCACAAAAAAACCTGATTTCCAATGACATGCAATTTATGATACCTTTTCAATTCTGTAAAAACCTTCAAGGCGCAAAAATGTTACACACAATGATTTCATATATAGTGAACTTTTTAAGTCTCGGCAGATAAACAATGCTATACAATTTATTGTTATAAATTGGTCTGTTTAGATGAGAAGAAATATATACATGCATAAAGTATATCATATTGAATGTTTACTAAGGTAGATTTTGAAAATGCTCCAAACATAGAAAACTATAGTATTATATTGTAAAAGTTTTATTGTGTGCCTTAGATTTTTATGAAGTGTGGTTAGAATGTTTGAAATGTAAACATATTTTTTAAAAGACGCATAATAGAAATATAAAAATGACCAGTTTGTACAAAGTTGGCAGGCAAGGTAGAATCAATTATGTTAATGCATTTTTAGGTTATAGCTACCATAAGTAAATTTTGTCAACCAATAATTAAGCTTAGAGTTTCATCACATAGATGATAAATTATCTTGCGTCCGTCCGTCTGTTAGCAATTTCGTGTCTGGTCAGCATCTTTTGAACCGATGGAAGAAAATTGACTTTTTGGCAGAAATATAACTTGTAATAATACGATGTGCAGAACACAGGTTAGGGCTTCCTGATATCAAAATTGTCCCCGCCCCCAGGGTTACTTGATTTATAAAGGCTTGTAAAGGAAAACAAATTAATGTTTCATTGTATGAAACTACAATGCATATGACTTAGATATTTAGCATTTAACATCAGTTTGTGCGCCACAACATAACTGGTATGGGTCAATAATGTATATTGTCGAGTTCATCCGTGCAATATCGTGAACACTGCATGGTCACTCGGTCTATGTTGTATTTGTCCAATTGTTTGGTTTGTTGTATATGTCTTTATTCTTCCCGCTCGCTCTAAATAGTCACCTCTTTCGAGTCAGACGTTCACTTAAATTTACTTCATTGCTATTTTATTTCGATTTTCCTTGATATACCTATTTCAATTTACATTGAAATAATATTTACTTCTACAGACGCTGTGGTAAGTAATCTTATCAATAATATTAATTTGTATATAATATTCCTTTTTCCGCGTCGATTGTGTATATATTGTTGTTTAATTGTATATTCATTTTATATGTATTGTATTTATAAGATGCATAATTATTTTATTTTTTAGACCATTTTTAATTGGCAGTAATTAAAATATCACCGAACCTACGCCAAGAGTTTGTTTCTGTATATTGTCATGTTATTCATGAACTGAGTATGAAATAAACTTGTAAACTTGTATGTCCTGAGTATCAGAACTATTTGACCCTATATATGTATGTCAGAAAGACTGTTTTTGATTACTCAAACAAATTTACATTCGGGTATTGTTACAGTGTTTAAAACAATATATTTTGAACATGCTAGATGCTTACCGCACAGAGTGATATATAAATTCGTCTAAAAAGTAGCAAAAATTAAACATAGTATTAATATTTTGTCTCCCATACAATTTACGCTGTAATTATAACTTTACTAATGGCCAAAAAGCAAAAGATAATTCTGCTTCATGGCCAGTCAATGAGTTCCGTTTCTGAAATTATAGCAGAACGCAAAGAAAAGTATTTCTTTTACAAAACTTAATAGCATTTTTTAGTAGGAGAATTACTTATCTTTAATTGAAAAGAGAAATTTATAAGTTCAAAATTCAAACTGGACAACTTAATTAAGCCCCGACAAAAATCCGCTATTCAGAAAATTAGAACATATTTTATCTCTTAATCACAATGATATTTCCAGCATAATAGTTGCTTAAACGGTTCAATTAATAGATAAAATGAAAGGTGACACGATTTTGTTAGACATATTTTCAATTAAGTGAAACGTCCATATACCTGTATGTCATTACTATCAAGATTAACATCAAATGATCTCAGTATAAATGAGTCTCCATGGTGGCTGTCCACATTTTTCTAATGGACTGTTACTATGTCGCTAGGGAAACCATCACTTTTAATATCATTGTCATAAATATTTATTCATTTTGTCATAGATACCACCTTATAAAGTATTCCCATTTGCGTTTTTGTTAAATTTTTAACGGCACTGTCCATCATATAATTATAATGTAAGGAAATACGTTGTAATGAACACTTCGACAGGTTACTAGACAAATTAGTAAGCAGTCGTATTCGTACATGGACATTCAACTGTTTCCAAATGCGCTATAGTAATAAAAATAGTTCAATCGAATCTAAGAATAATTGTAACATTTTGATTCATAATAAAAGGAATTGGAGAACTACACCTGGATACAAACATTTTCTTTAGATAGAAAATGTTCTTTCTTCTGTACCAGAGACTGACAATTTATTTACGGTGTGTATCCGTCTGTATGACTGGACCTCTGTTTTCAGTGCATGCAATTTCAGACGCTGGAAGATCTACTACCACTACATTGACACCAAAGACATCTAGTTATTCTGATGACAAATCTACATTTGGACAACTATCACATGTCTCAACAGCAGCATCCCATCAAACAACAACATATAGACAATCAACATTGACATATTCACAGAAAACAGCAATGTCAAAAACTACGTCATATGGACCGCCTACATTTGGGCTGAGTGATAACACCGTATCAAATGGGCCACCTGCAACTGGTTCGCATGATACAACCGCTCCACACGGACCGCCCACAGTTGGACCGTCTACACTTAGTCTTCTTACAAGGGGAAAACAGGGTACAACAACACCATACGGAAATCCTATGTTTAGACCTTCTACAATAGGCCAGCATAATACTGCTGCACCATATGGACCGCCTACATTTGGACCTCCTACATCGCGTCTGAATAATACTGCTGTATCATATGGACCGCCTACATTTGGACCTCCTACATCGGGTCCACGTAATACTGCTGCATCACATGAACCTCCTACATTTGGACCGCCTACATTTGGCCCGCATGATACCTCTGCACCACATGGAACGACGTCTTCATTTGGACGGCATGATACCTCTGCACCAAATGGACCACCTCCATTTGGACCTCCTACATCGGGTCCATATAATACTCCTGCATCACATGGACCACCTCCATTTGGACCTCCTACATCGGGTCCATATAATACTCCTGCATCATATGGACCGCCTACATTTGGACCTCCTACATCGGGTCCATATAATACTCCTGCATCACATGGACCACCCATTTGGACCTCCTACATCGGGTCCATATAATACTCCTGCATCACATGGACCACCTCCATTTGGACCTCCTACATCGGGTCCACATAATACTCCTGCATCATATGGACCGCCTACATTTGGACCGCCTACAGTGGGCCCGTCTGATACTACTACACCTTATGGACCGCCTACATTTGGATCTCCATCAAATGGGGCATATGGGCCATCTTCATTTGGTCCCCCAGCGTCAGGTGGACCGTCATCAGGTAATGTCACCCCTGACGTTAACCACCCATTAGATAATGAATCCGATAATAAAAGAACAACAACCGAGCATACCACAGATAGTTCAAGTCCGTGGATAAGTAATCCAATCCTTTTCACGGAGAACTTCGATCTGATTAGTTACATAAAGACTATTTGTCCTGATACAAAATCATGTCAAGGAAACGAAACTGGTTCTTCGCATCAAGCTCCTAACTGCTGTGTTCAGTGTGATTGTTCGGACGATTGTTTTGCAAAAGGCACATGTTGCTATGATAAAGAAATTCCGGACTATCTGATTGAGGACACACAACTGACAGCATCCTTAAAGGAATCGTGCGTATTTCCTACTTATGGGCTATCGGACGCTCAGTTATTACGGAGCTTTAATAAAAAATCTATGTTAATGATTAACAATTGTGTTATTGACGAAGAAGTGCTTTTAGAAGATCTTGAAACGCAGATATACACATGTAAAAACCTGAGTGTTTTTAATGTCAGCAGCATATTGGACATCGTCCCTGTTTACAGCCCTGAGATGGGCGTAAGTTTTACAAATCATATCTGCGCTAAATGTAATGCTGCTAATCAATCTTTGATTCCATGGCTTCAGTCGACGCTATCATGCCCTAGATTAGAGTCGTTTTCAGATTTGTTTTCGCTTTCTACAGGCATTGATTCTTTCTTACATATTCTAGAAGCATCAGACTGCATTTTAGAATTCCATCCACCACATAACAATAGCGTTGAATGTTTACACGAACAATCAGTTATTTCTGACTGTGACGAAGAGGCTATAGAACACATAAACCCAAAGATACGAGAGTATTGCAAAAATGTTTCTATTCCGTTTGGGACAGTTACTAAGATGTATAAGAATATATTTTGTTTCGGATGTAATGAACATGTATCAAACCAAGATATAAATGATCTTTCATGTTATGGTAATAGTCAAGGATTTGGTTATGACTACGGAAATCCAGAAGCTGAAATAGGTTTGAGCTCTTTGGAAAAATTACTGGTGGAATCATTTAATGAATCGGACGAAATGACTGGGACAATATGTGAAGACGGGTTTATATACCACCAGTATTTGGTAAGTTGTATAGAAACTAATCAAAGTAAAAACTAAATTTACTTGTACACAATGACAGTTTTATTTTGGCAAATTCTTACAGATTCTGTCAAATTCATCACGGTTTTGAACTTAGAATGCATTACTAAGGACAGGTAATGTTATAATTTATTTTTGCTCAGTTATGCCTTCTTTTTTTTTTTAATTTGAATATTTATGTGTACATTCTTGTTAATGTAATATTCTCAAAAAGAAAAAAATAGAGTTCTCGTTCAGTATCAATTGTGAAATGCATTTCTTATGGGGAAACAATCCTGAAATCCATTTTACTTAAATTATTTACACGTTGATTTAGAATATGTGCCATTTTCTCATAAACCATTTAAGGTATTCACTTAAAATTTGTCATATTATTTTTGAATATCAAGGGCAGGTAAGTCTGCTAAGCACCTTTGTGTTGTCTATAAACATCTACAAACGTTTTGATTGTTCATGTACATGCAATACAGAAATAAATATTATTGAATACCAATTTTTCAAGTTTAAAGGAAAACACATTTTCAACCAAATTCTTTTTTCTACACTTTTACATTATTAACATCCGCTCGTGTACTTATATGACGTGTCAGTGAATGCCCAGTCAAAGCTCGGTAAATTGTGCATTTTTTCAAGCGTAATAACTAATTATTGTTATGGGGTTGGTTATATTGTAAATTATTGTCATTTTAGTTGTAATATAGTAATTATGGGTGAAAATTTGGAGACATTTTTTATACCAATTGCCTCTCGGACATCAGGGAAGTTTATTTAAAACATTTTTTACAAAGGTATTGATTTAAGCCCTTTGAGGGGAAACAATATTTGTCGTAGGAATCGTAGGATATACAAACATTTGACACTATGCAATATAATAATAAAAGGTTGTTAAATGGTGTTAAATATTTACTTTGGTGTTTTGTTGAGATGTTTTAATAATCAGTATCCTTATTTTCAGAGTCAATGCATAGCATATACATGCGCTCCCAGCAAAGTGAACATTTCTGGTCAGTGTATACCTGTCCTAAAGAAAATGAAAAACATTGCTTTAGATTACATAGTGAAGTACAGATTTCTCGTAGGCACGGCTGATTCCAACAAATATTCCTATCTAGCTGCAACGACCAATATGGTACATGGTGATTTCTATGTAGAATTATGTCGTCAGGACATCGACGCTACTGCATCACTCAAAGATTTTTATGTGACATTTGATATTTCCGTGTCGCGTACTATAACAGAGATGACAGACATTGAAGAAACGTTTGATTTCTTTAAGCAAAGGTATAATGCTTCAGTTAATGCGTGGGAAAAAGGGGAAATTTCATTAGGTCATGAAGGGTACGAGACAATGAAGTTTGGACAATTTGGATTCGTACAATATGAAGGTTTAGCAGACGAGATGATGTGTCCTGAATCTGTGGCAATGGTAGATCTACAATTCTGTGACGCAGTAGCTGTTCTTATAAATAAGAATCAGACACACAGCGACGGTGACCTCTGGGTGAATTCGATGAAATTCAAGCGATCAGAATACTTGTTGCTGTTAAAAACAACGGATGACTCGGATCTTATGTATGTCCAGATATGCAGGGATTTGTTTGAAAGCAGACTTGAAACATTGATTGAGAAACACAATGGTAACGGTTATAGTAATGAAGTTAATGGCATTGAAGTACATTGTTCAAGTTTACTGTTGACGGGTATCTCCATACTGCTTTGGTTGTATACCTTGTTCAATTAATGTAAAGTGTGCGTTTCCTCAAATAATGTTGATGTAAATGTACATGATCATTTAATCTAAATTTCAATAATTTACTTTAAATAACGATAGAGAAAGATAAATCTTTGAAGCATTGAATGGCAACAAAAAAATAACGTATCCAACGTTGGATTCTACAAGCATGTAGAAGGAAAAACTAATGTTTTTTCAACAAGGTTTTACATTTGCGACAGTTAAAGAGATTACACTGAGGTTTTCTGACATGACGGGATTGAAAATATTTATTTCGAGATTATTGTTCCATTTGATGTAGGCGTAGACCACATTTTCACATCATTCGCTCACTCAAGAATAATAATTCCAATTATGAAAAATGAAAAAAAAAAAATAAAATGAAAAGCGTTGCAACGCTTATCATTCCATGTTTAGGCTAAGAACAGCAAAACTTACGTCGGAGTATATTGATTTTACTAATTATCTTATGCAGATATTTGTTTTAAGCGCCAAAGCTGATATTTATAAGAAATACAAATTTTATGTTTTAGGCCTGTACGTGGGCCTCAGTGGAGTGCCTTTAAAAAGGGTTTCCTTTGATTTCACACATGCACCTGTATTTAATTAATATCTATTGTTCTAAGTCTGCTATTTTGATCTGTACTCTGATATTTATTCCGACAAAGGTGAATAATTTCTTTTTTGGTAGCGTTTAACGTAAAACCAACACTGCAGAAGTCATATAGCAATTTTCCAACTTTACTGGTTGAGATGGACCTCGGTTGCTCATCCGTTTATTATTTCAGTCACGTGCGGGCACCTGAGTATAACCACCGACGCTCTGTGAGTATAACCACCGACGCTCTGTAAGCTAGCTTGATCGCTTCATCACATGAAAAAATCAGAAGTCCTTAGTGGGACTCGAACCCAACGTGGCGAGGGGCAAGTGGTGTTGAGTCAACACCATTTTCCACACGACCACGGATTTCCCTCTAAGGTTTGGTAAATGATATAAAAAATGTAAAGAACGTGAGGCTTATTGGCGTCCGCGCCGAAGCGCGGCGCCCTTTATGGAATGAAATCAGATTTTGTGAAAGGGCGACAGCAACTTCTCGAGCCTTTTAGTCAGCCATGATAAAAGCCGATCATTCCGAGTGGTATGAGGGTGCTTGATTATTAATTAAAAATGAAATGTCCCGATATGTACATTGAATAGCGAACTGGAGAATTTCGCAATGCAAACATTTTCAAATCGTCAATAATTAGCGCTCCGGCGTTTTTTTTATTTATCATTTTGTAGTACACAGTTGGTTATTATGGTATGTTTATTGTTTTACATGTATCCGAAAGCTGTAAATAGAACCTAAACATTCCGAAAATCTATTTATAGAGGGATGTACTCCTATCGGTAATCCCCGGTCTATTTTGACCAGGATTTACTAGTGATCACGTTTATTGTCCGGTCTTTACCGGGTTTGGAGTAGATGTTTGATATTGTTACAGAACAGAACAAATATTTTACAGATAAATAAGTTTTTTTCCAAAATGAATGTTTGTCACTTAGTTTGGTTACAATAATTAATAAACACAAATCAACTCTCAAATTTATTGATTATTATTATACATAAACATACAAATCAAAAAAACAAAACAAAAACCAACAACAACAATTAACAATAACATGGTTCATTTTATCTATATGAGATAAAAACAATAAATACGTACAATAACTGAGAAAAAAGGTACATTTTTATGGTTTTAATATGACACTATCAACTTTCAAACATTTTATTTAATTTGTTATTCGTGTTTAGTAAAGATGCCGAGGAATTATTCAAAGTTACAAATTAGATTTTATGAATTATTCAATTGATTAATAATTTAAAAAATGATAAAGAAAAGTACAAATGTACACGTACATGGTTTAAGAATAAGCAATATTATATATTGAAAGATTAACCATAATTCACTGACTTTTCCAGATAAGTTTTGACTTATAATCGTCGGTCAATATGACAATTGAATTCTTAAAATTTATTTTACAATTTTAATAAAAAAGAGTAGTATTAAAATAGCACGTAACACAAAAAAGAAAAGAAAACAATATTCATAAAATCTTTAATTTTTTTTATTAAAATAGATATTACAATTATTGTATAATAAACAATTATGCTCAATATGATCAACATGGATATATAACCAGTGTTATATGAACAGATATCTTAAGAGGGGTTCTTCTCTAATAATTACACAAGTGTGGTGTTGATCATGGTTACACATATGGATTATAAATGATTGTATACATGTATATCCGTTGCTATTAATATATAATCACGATCATAAAGAAATAACAAGTAATATTCTAAATCTCTAGCATGCCAATCAAAGTTCATAATGAATACAATGTCTTTCTTCCGTTCATTCATAAGTGATAAAAACCAATTAACCATTGAAAAGATTATAAGAATATCTTGTCATCATATGTCTACTAGTTCATCTTCACCTGCTGCATTTCTTGCTTGGACGCCCTTTGATGCTTTGCATCAATGCTTTTCTTGTAATACCTCATGTAATCACAATAGTTTGACTGTCTTAATATTGTGCAAACCTTACACTTCACTTTGGGTCATTTACACAGTTTGACAGAAACAAGCATTGTTGAATAAAAGATGTTTCTTATTCATTTGCATTTTATATGAATATATAGGGAGTTGCTTTATCTTAATCATCTTTTTCTATTCAGTTTAGAAGCAATTTTGATGTCACAATTTTATATACTGATGTTTCTTATTCATTTGCATTTCATATGGATATATAGGGAGTTGCTTTATTTTATCATCTTTTTCTATTCAGTTTAGAAGCAATTTTGAGGTAACAATTTTATATACTGATGTTTCTTATTCATTTGCATTTCATATGAATATATAGGGAGTTGCTTTATTTTTATCATCTTTTTCTATTCAGTTTAGAAGCAATTTTGAGGTAACAATTTTATATACTGATGTTTCTTATTCATTTGCATTTCATATGAATATATAGGGAGTTGCTTTATTTTTATCATCTTTTTCTATTCAGTTTAGAAGCAATTTTGAGGTAACAATTTTATATACTGATGTTTCTTATTCATTTGCATTTCATATGAATATATAGGGAGTTGCTTTATTTTTATCATCTTTTTCTATTCAGTTTAGAAGCAATTTTTAGGTAACAATTTTATATACTGCAGTAGAGGTCTCATAGATTTCAGTGCGTTTGTTATATTTTTTTTTCCAAAGTAAATGAAATGTAGTATACAAGTTCTTGTTGAATAATAATTAGTTACATAAAGACAATTTTAAGAAAACGCCCTTTTCACTCCAATTCCTAACATTTAGATAAATATCATAAATTATTAATTTTAACATATGCAATTTATTATATCTGTGTAGGGAAAGGGAAGCAACTCTATGTCAAATTAAAATCATGATGTCATGGATTATGTGCAGCTATCATTCGTTGTTTAATATTTCAAGGGTACAATTATGCTCATCTATCCATTTTTTTTTGCAGACAGAAGAAAAATATATGATGCAAAAAGGCCACTTTAAAATGTTATTCAATGTCTTCATCATAGGAAGATATGACATAAAACACAGGGGCCCCACACAGTGTTTGGATGGTATATACTGCTTGATAGTGACTTTAAAATGAGATTTTAGTCATAACCTTATAATATGTAGGTTATGACTAAAATCTCATTTTAAGGTCACTATCAAGCAGTATATACCATCCAAACACTGTGTAGGCCCCCTGTGACATAAAATGTTCAGTAGTTTGGTAACATAAGACATCATGTAACAGTGTTGAAGACATGAAGGTAATAATGTCCTATTAAGGGGGATAAATGTAGAAACAATTATGTTAGAGTAATGAAAATTATCACAATGAAAAATATATTTGAAGAATAAAGAAGATAGAGTAAAAAGTAACACAATTTTAATGAAAGTTCTATTTTTCAAAGGGGAGTTAATTCTTGAAATCTTATATTAATTATTCATGAAACCTAGGTTGGACAACATCCTACATATCTAAAATATCTTCCTTGTGGTTTCTGAAAAATATTCATTGTTATAAAACAAAATTGCCATAAGCAAACTCAAAACTTGCATGTTAATCATAATTGTGTTTACTAAAATCTATGGAGAATGATAAGTTACAATAGAAATATAAAGCTTGCTGATTTATTTGTTTTAAATCAGGTTATGTTACATATACAATAATTTCACAAGCAAATCATACCAATTCAAACATTCAGACACTAATTTCAATATCTTATCTCTACATTGTACCATAACATATTGGTATCCACCTCATCCAAAAATCTTGTCTAACCTCTTATTCTATGTTAACAATATATAATGGAACTTTTTTTAAAAAAATGGCCTGCCATGACTTAAATTTGAGGTAATTCAATGCTTTCATGAATACAATAATGCTTAAAATACGCAGGTTGTAACATTGTTTGCTTAAACTATCAAGCTTTGCTCAGCTTACGTGAAGGTAAGCTCTATACTTATGACATATGGTGGTGAAAGCTAGCCTTCCCGTTGTTTAGTAACCATAGTTTGGCTTTCACATTAAATCCTCTGCATCTAATGCATTAATGTCTTACACCTAGTCCATTTCTCACGAACTATCTTGTCAAAGACAAGGCTGTATTCAATGAAAGATCTATTTTGGTTGCATTTACAACACAATTACAACATACTAAAGTCATGTCACAACAGCAAATAAACATGTACTTAAACTACTTAATTTGAGCATATAAGACTTGCTGTGTGTTGTTTAGTGAGGATTTATGAGTCTTTTGACACTTTTAAATATAAAACTGGTGGTTTTGGGCTTACTGTTAGAACAGTATTTTAGTTGTATACCAGCAAACTAACATTCAGTCTATGACTAACACAGAATTGAAACAATCTGCTTAAATATAAATATGTCTATTTCAAAACAAGATATACATTTTTACTCCTAATATAATGTTGTGTTTAAATAATAACTAAAACCTTACTTCTAAATTATCTTCACATTTACTATTTTGTAACCGTATAGTGAAGGGTGTATGGGTTCTGGTTCCCAAGAACATGTAGATATGAAATTTTTTGTTGCATACCACAAAAAACAAAAACAAAACAAAATTTACTTATACATATTCATAAAAGGAGTACTTCATTGAAGTCTGTTCATGAATGTTTCAGTGTTCATCATGAATGTTTCAGTATTCATCATGAATGTTTCAGTATTCATCATGAATGTTTCAGTGTTCATCATGAATGTTTCAGTATTCATCATGAATGTTTCAGTGTTCATCATGATTGTTTCAGTGTTAATGAATGTTTCAGTGCTCATTGAATGATTCAGTGTTCATGAATGTTTCATTGTTTATCATGATTGTTTCAGTGTTCATCATGAAAGTTTCAGTGTTCATGGATGTTTCAGTGTGCATGACTGTTTAAGTGTTCATCATGAATGTTTGTGTTCATGACTGTTTCAGTGTTCATGAATGTTTCAGTGTTCATGAATGTTTCAGTGTTTATCATGAATGTTTCAGTGTTAATGAATGTGTTTCAGTGTTTATCATGAATGTTTCAATGTTCATGAATGTTTCAGTGTTAATAATTATGTTTCAGTGTTCATGCATGATTTTTTAAGTGTTTAATAGCACCTCATTGAAAAAAGGAAAATTAATGTAGAGAGACATTAATAAATATATCTTTAGGCTTATTTTGCTACAAGTATTATATGGAGATAAAGATGACATTAAAGTTTTTGATCCCAGTGAAATGTAACACCTTGTTATCTGTTCTTTATATCAATTTGTAATTAAAAAAAACACTAGAGACCAAAAACCTTAACTCTTTAAAACTAATACTACAGTTAGGCAAATAATTTGCTCTCTTCATGCAATTTACAACAGTTAGTTACATTTCATTTTATCTCAGTACTGGAGTTAGGCATTATGATTTTCTGACATTCAGCTTTTTTTGTATAAGCAGAACACAGAGCAATCTTTTGAGGATCCATCACTTGTACTTCATATGAACTAATATATAAAACTTAGAAGAATAAACCTGGGAAAAATTTACAAAGTAACTTGTCAAATGGTGATAACATTAGAAATAACCTTTTCCTTAGTCATTAAAACATTGCTGTTTGTACAGTAATTAGAACTTTAAAAAATAATTATCTTTAAACCTGAATCTGCTGGCGGCTATTCTACCGATGCTGACAGTGGAGACCAATATTACACATCTGTGTCGTCTAATCACAGTCTGCACTGTTTGCTTTCTAAAAATTACATGTATTCTTTTTGAAATTTCCCTTAAAATGATAAACGGTTTGGTCCAGATTGAAAGACAGACAAGTCCATTTTATTGGGATAATGGTTAATTTGTTAACTTACATCAATTAAGATACATATTAATAGTATAAAGAAAACATCCACTTATTTGTTTACCATTTGTATCTCACTAAATCTAAATAACACTAACGCATTAGATTCTCTTGCAGCATTGCCATTAACAATTCAAATACTTATAGGCCCCTTGTGGCTGAGAGGTTGCCATAAATGGTTGAAGCATAAGAATAAGAATTGCAGCCATGGTTTATCTCTGCGTGATTATAAAAAAGGGACTAAATGGGTTCAAATAACTGAAGTATATGCATCTCTTAGCTCTAGCAGGTGAGGTGGTGTTACTTTGAGGTAGTGACTTTGAATTATGTTACACTAAAATTTAGCTAAAATCATCTTTCCTGCTTTCGTGCCATATGACCTTTACTGTGTTGGTGCGCCATAAAACTTAACCAAACCAATATTAGTAGCAATAACACAAGTACAGAACCAACTTATCTATTTTAGAACTGTGTGTCTATTATTCAGTACAATGTTTCAATAAATGGCCATACCGGTATATTAAACAAACAAACAACACTTGCTACAATGTTGTTTTTTTTCCTATATAATTATCAAAACAGAATTCTTTGCTAAAATAGCAAAACATACTAAGCTTGTGTTTCATAATCAATAGAAATTTATTATATTGTCTTCGCATGTGGTCCATCTCATGTTTGATCAGCATGTACATGTACTATGTTAAAAATAACATATGTCAAGGTGAACTTAAAACAGATATATTGACAGGAACCAGGCCTCCTCTTTGTATGAAACAAGTAACAAGATTTTACAATTAGGAAGCACTGTCAAATGATGTAAATTTGTGATTTGTTGGCTAACATGTTTGAAATTTGTTGAGCTCAGGTGTTTTTGTTATTTGGCCGTGTTAAGATGTTTGTAATTTGTTGGGCTCAGATTTTTGTATTTTATTAACCTCAGATGTTTGTACTTTGTTGAGATCAGTTGTTTGTATTTTGTTGGGCTCAGATGTCTTTTATTTGTTGGGCTCAGATGTTTGTACTTTGTTGGGCTCAGATGTTTGTACTTTGTTGGGCTCAGATGTTTGTACTTTGTTGGGCTCAGATGTTTGTACTTTGTTAGGCTCAGATATTTGTACTTTGCTGGGCTCAGATGTTTGTATTTTGTTGGGCTCAAATGTTTGTAATTTGTTTGGCTCAGATGTTTGTATTTTGTTGGGCTCAGATGTTTGTATTTTGTTGGGCTCAAATGTTTGTATTTTGTTGGGCAATTTGTTCGGCTCAGATGTTTGTACTTTGTTAGGCTCAGATGTTTGTATTTTGTTGGGCTCAGATGTTTGTATTTTGTTGGGCTCAGATGTTTGTATTTTGTTGGGCTCAGATGTTTGTATTTTGTTGGCCTCAGATGTTTTTACTTTGTTGGGCTCAGATGTTTGTACTTTGTTGGGCTCAGATGTTTTTACTTTGTTGGGCTCAGATGTTTTTACTTTGTTGGGCTCAGATGTTTTTACTTTGTTGGGCTCAGATGTTTGTAATTTGTTGTGCCGAGGTGTTTGTATTTTGTTGGGCTCAGATTGAGCAAAAAATATAATGACAAAATAGTTTATTTTGCTCAAATTAGCTTATCTTTCTGTAGAACTCTAAAGTTAAAATGGCAATTCTTACATGGGATCTGTACTGCTATGAAAAAAGATAAAACTGTTTTCTGCTTTTTGTGAAATATTTATTCTATTTGACAGAAAAACAATGAAATAGTACATGTACAATAAAATAAGCCCCTATCAAATCATGATAGTATTTTAGTTATTATAAAAGTTTTCTTTGCTCTAGTTAGGATGGCAACTTAACCAAGTGCATTTGAACTATTAATATTTGTTAAATAACACCTATATCATACATTTTCATTGGATACTTTGATATTCAGTGGGCTGTCAATGTGGTTTAATTTGACATTCAGTGACCTGTCAATATGTTTATCAATTCTGTATCGTACAACTCCATTGGAAATATCTTATCAAGTGAGATCCAAATATCCAATAAAACACAACTTTATATATTATGTAGAATAGGCTCGTTTACATATTGACAAACCATGCCACATTTTTTAGAGGTACAGTCAAGGGAAAATTCACTTTTTCAGTACAGTTGAAACACATGTCTTATTTTGTTGTTAACATATTATAAAATAATATTTTTTTTTTGTACAAATTTATTCTGCTATACTTAAACCTGTACTTTTACATCATGATTGATATGAAAACATAAATAATGCCACCAATTTTCTTTTGACGAGTATTATGTACTTTTCAGCCTTTGCTCTCTGATCGTTACGATATACCCTTAAAAATATAATTATCTTGTAAATGTACAACATTGCAAATTGAATAATAATAAATTGAAAAGATTTTCATTCTATATTTTATTCTAAATAGACAACATTTTACAGTGTCTCTGTGCTGAGTTTGTATTATTATAGTCAGTGTATGTATCATACATTGCTGGTAACGTGTTAACCTTGAAGTAATTGAATATATGTCATGTTTTATAATCATTAGAATATCACGAGGTTGATAACTTGCTATGAGTGATCATATACATATGGCGTTGTCTGGTAAAACGTTAAAACATTATCTCGAGTTTTGATCATTATTGTTTTATAATCAGCTCGTACGATCATAATTCAACTGTTACAGACGTCTGTTTCATTGCGTTGTAAATGTAAGTATTGTTAACAGGCACAAACTGTTGTGTGATTATTTTTATGGCTTCCTGGGCTGCAGCGCCACCTATGAACGATGCCATGGTATGTAACTCCGATGCCCCATAGCGACACCTGAAATATTTGAACAAACAACATCTATACATAATAAAACATGAAGAATTCAAGTGGTATTTTTATTTCTTGCATTTTAAACCATTCATATTTGGCACTGCATGAAATATCACTCCTTTAAAGGAAAATTGGCCTTGCTTTGGTCAAGTTATACCCCTCACACAGACACTATTGAGGTCATGAGGCAAATTTTCTAGCTTTACAGGCAGAGGCATTGGATACCCTTCCATGTATTATTTCAATCACAGGCCTGTATATGACTATACTGTATGAGTGAAGCAATTATGAAAGCTAGCTTCATGGTATTCTCACATTAAATCATGGGATGACCCTAGTTATATTCAAACCCAGTGGTGAAACGCAAGTGGTTTGTATGCAGCTGCTTCTATCACTTTGGCCATTAGGCTTTAACAATAGCTGACAGCATTAATTAGTACATTATGTTATGAAATATAACACATTATACAACACAGGTTCACTTTTTCTTTCAAGGGGAAAGAACTTTTAAGCAAATAGCTTTCATAACAGTTAAAAAAAACAGCTGAACTTTAAGTATGTACAATTTATACATCATAACAGATTAACCAATGGCAGAAAAAATCTTGCAGTGTTTATCTATTCTACACATAAATATCATTCATAGTGTAGGATCACATTTTATTTCATTCAATTTTCTTATATATTTAAAGATAAAAATGAATAAGCAGACTACATTCATTAAAAAATCAGCACTTACATTTCATGTACAAAATCATCTTTAATATTACACGACAGTCCCCAGTCATGAAGTAGCTTGCTAAGGCAGTTCTGAAAAATAAATAAAGGAAAAATATCTTATTTATTTATTCTATACAGACTGCACAATATCATATAACATTCAACTCTTTTCTTTAAACCATGAACTGCAAAGATTAATTTTTTTTTAAAAATACAGGTACAGTTCAACCTGTGATTAGTACATTCTAAAAATAAACACTACATAGAGAAAACCCGTAGCGGAGATCATGATTTAACATTCTTTTATAAACAATCATACCATTCTTGTGTACAATGGCCTGTTTATAAAGACCAGTAGTTAAAAAGGCAGCCTTTTTTTGATTTCCTAATTCTTTGAATGCTCTGGCATATACAGAAATTATCAGTTCCTTGCAATAGTGAAGGCAACTAGTACAGGTAAACTGCAATACAGCCTGCCCAGTAACAATGTTGTGGCTGAACTGTGATTGGGTAAATTTAGGCTTACTGCCGCGATCTAGAGTGAAAACTACAAACACCACCACCTAAGAGCCAGCTAATCTTTGTCTGCACTTGTTGTGTGGGTAAAATCTGTTGCCTCTTACAGGCTAAAGGTGAATTCAATGCCCTGGGAAGTGCATAATGTTCTCTTATTCCTTTTTGGTTTGAACATGTTCCTGCTTAGACAGTGATTAAATTATTTCATATGATTTAAATTTGCTGAGAAAATATTATACATGTATTTAACTTATATGTGTAGAGATATATATTGACTGGTATAACTGAAGTGTATTTCTTCCCAGTATGATCCAGACAGTTTGATGTAAATGTACCATCTGTCTCAGTTACATGTTTATAACCTTTAATATGAAGTTATTACCATATTTTTTGTATTTAAAGCTACATGTCTCTAGATGAGTCAAAATATTTCAACTTGAAAAAAAAATGTACTTAGATGGAAGGAATAGTATAAAGTTTCAAGATTCAAGTAATATTTTACATATTTTGTGCGATAAATGACTGATTTTTCAGTCTTTACAACTATATTTCTATTGCATTACTAATGCAGTAAAGGCTTTTTATGCATATTTTGACCTCTTTTTTGGTAATTTCGGTGATTTCTAAGTGCCAGTGATAATGTGTAAATTGCTTCCTTTTGGTAACTTCATAATATTGCACATTCAAATAAATTTTCAAAATGTTCATGAAAATTAGCATGAATCTGGAGGCATTCTGCTGTAACTCACCTATACAGGTTTGAGGTGATGCAACAAAATTAAAACAGGAGACAAAAAATAAGTATCTTCGTTTGAATGTCATAAATGGAATGTACAAAGTGGCATTTATCAGACATCTTGGTCTGAAGCCTTGATTGTCTGCACTTATAGTCTACACTCATACACTTATCATCTTTTATTTGTATACCCCACATTGAGAGAGGAAATGGGGTGATTTTATAAACCCCTACACATACTTATAAAGCATCTTCCTTGCCAATTAATACCTACTTTGTGTGGAATCTCTCTGGTTTACCATAATCTTCTCAAAACTGATTCAATCAATGCCAATTTTCTTAAATATTCTTAATTTTCCTTATAAGCACATAAAAATGACCCTTTTCAAAATCTTGATGAGCATTTTCTTTTCTTGTACAAGAAAATAAACTGACACTTATAACAGATTAACGAGTATAACTGAAGTTTCACAAGAATTAAAACATAATATATTACCTTTAGTTTAACAACATCAGACTCGACATGATCTGTATACCAGCCAGGATATGTGTTATACTGCTCATAGAATCTATCTACAGCTCGTAGTAATATATAAAATACCACATCATCCGGTTCCTCGTCATCTAAATGCTGACCTGTAATTCATATTGTATTCTAACAATTCACAAAATAAACCTCCAAACATTTACACAGCAAGGCTACAAGGCCAGTTTTTTGCACTTTTATATCATAAATCACCAATTTGTTGAGACATTATACACTAAATTACAAAAGTGTCAATTTGTACCCTGTAAATAAGCCAGTCGCACTACAAGGGTATAACTGCTGGCTTGATTGTGGAAAAGATAAATAATTATGTCAAAGGATTTTCCTAGGAATTTAAGAAAGGGGGTCCATTAACCCCATGTTCAAGATTTTGGAAGACCATTTTTAAGGGGTTGCTACATCGACACATAATTTCAGCAACTGATATCAACTAGAAATTGTAGGCTTTTATTTAAGAAATAAATAGTAGAGCTTGCAAACAGGGTATTTTAAATAGCAAAGGTGCCTTGATTATACAGAAGATCATAATACTATTCATACAAAAGTTACAAAATTACTTCAGAGGAATAGAAATTCTTAAATGGTTGGTGAGTTTTGAGGGTCCTTTGGATGCACTCTGTGGACCAGTGTAAGGGACGAATACCTGTGTAATGGAAAACCCTCAGTGCAGGTGGCAATGAAACAGATAATATGGAATGTTGTATATACCTATATCCTTGATTTTGTCTGAGTGATCACAGTATTCTTGTTCTAAACTTCTACATCTTACCACTCGTATAAAAGCTGCATTCTTACCTAAAACGTAACAATATCTCACACCTATGACTATCAAGACAATATATTTTGAATAATTTAACAATAATGAATCATGATCAATTAAAGTAGCTGACCCACTTATATTACTAATGTTTACAAAATAAAGCATTACTTTATTAGATCAGAATAAAAGTACCAGCACTTGAATTAATTGGTATTTTTAGAAGCAAGAGATGTACAAATCATTTACTGTCATGTAAAAGTATAAACATGTGGGGTAATTCTATCATGTGGTGAAACTTTGAATGGCAAAAATCAAGGACCATATATATAGGAACACATATTTAAGCAATAAAATAAATGTATATTAAAGTCACTTACAGAATGTTTTGATTTCCTGTTCTGATATTCCTCCAGCCTGAAATACAAGGAAAAACATTGTTGCAATTCTGCAAAAAAAAAATCCTTTGGATAAATAAATAAATTTGAAAGAAAAGAAAAGATTTTAAGATTCTGGCATAAAATTGACAATTTTCTTTCTTCTTAATTCATCACATCATACAAACGTGTTTACATAAAACCTTAAAATTCATTGTCATAAAAATTCTTTAAACCCATTGAACATTCCTAAGATTGAAAATATTAAGATTGAAAAACACCTTATTGTTAAATCTTAAATTTATTTTGTGACATTATATTAATTATGACATCTTTAAATAATTTTGTGACATCATTTGATATTCCATGGTGACACAAATGAATTAGTTTAGTGATATCATCTATTATTATAAAATATGATATGGTCTAAACTTAAAAAAAATACAACAAGAAAACCATTGCTGACCAGAATAAAATTCATTAAAATTACTCATGATATGTTGTTTGTTTCTTTTATTGGAGTTAACACATACTGGCACTGTGAAAGGCAACTTTCCACCATTACTGGTGATGGAGGACCTCTGGCCATGTCATTATTTCAGACACAAGCCTAGAACCTGTGTAGAACCATCAACTTCCATAGCCCAGTTGGATAGCTTCCTCACATGTTAGAGTACAAAGTCCCTGATTCTAAGGATTTAAACCTAAAGTGCTCGGGGTGAGTGATCTGAAGCTGTGGTTGCACAAATAGTACATGTATTTTTAACCGAGATTGATAAATACGCCCTAACATGGAGGGGAATACCTTAGTTACAAAGATATTAGATACTTCTATTAGGCACCTTAAAAGCTTCAAACAATATTTATTTACACAAACTTGAAAGAAAACCATCAAGTGTTATGATTAATGCATCCATTATTTCTGAAGAAGAACATGTTTATTTTTTTTTTATTTCAGCTCAGCTGATCTTTAAACATGCCAAATGGAATACCCTTTTGTAACCTCTAAAAGGGGCCAATTTGTGTAATCAACAATTGAGCTGGAGGAGAACACTGTTTTTGATTATTGACACCAAGGCACAGGAGCATCCCCCTTATAGATTTATACCGACAATAAACCTTTTAGTTCTGGTATGATAAAAATACTGTAATAATGTTGTCAGTTGGATGCCACTTTTACAGTTCTGTTAAGATCACTGCTAAAGCTAACACTTAAGAAATGATACTGCATCATCTCATGTGTTACTGTTAATTAAAAGCAATTAATTTGAGCCGTGTCATGACAAAACCAACATAATGGGTTTGCGACCAGCATGGATCCAGACCAGCCTGCGCATCCCCGCAGTCTGATCAGGATCCATGCTGTTCGCTATCAGTTTCTCTATTTGTAATAGAGTTGGTAAGCGAACAGCATGGATCCTGATCAGACTGCGCGGATGCGCAGGCTGGTCTGGATCCATGCTGGTCGCAAACGCACTATGTTGGTTTTGTCGTGACACGGCTCAATTATCATGTTTATATTATAAATGTATATACATGTAAGAAACACACTTGATCATCTTCACCATGACCAGCATTATAAATCTAAGACTTAATACAGACTTAGTACACCTTAAAGCCAATGTAACATAGCAACACAAAATATGCAGAGGAAGAATTTTTTTTATATTCCTTATGCACTTGTCAAATGTTACCCTCCTACATCTTGAGAATAGTAGCTTTGATCTTGACTCTTGAAATATGCAGATCCTGGTAAACGACAGTGAGACAATAAAATTCACACTAATTGCATTGCAAGTTGGACATATCCCCAACAAATCTACCACAGTGACCTGGCTGTGTGGGTGACAGACAAAGAACCCAACTCTGCTCATTTTCCCCACCCCCTACACTGCCCCAGGGATGGGGACAGGGTTGGATTTGACTGGTGCATTTAAACTGCATACACAGGATAGATAATAGGAATAACAACAACTTTTCACATATCAATTTACAGTTTTTTTTCTAGCATAAGATGTAAACTTTTAGATTCATCAAAACAATGAAAAAAAGTTTTAAAAATACCTGTAATTATGATAAGACTACATTAAATACACAAAATATGAAGAAATGTGTCTTTAAACAGGATAAAATAGGTGGGAGACTGACTTTTTTACATAATAAACCCCAATTAAAAGAAACAACAACAAAACTGTAGACATGTAGAGTGAAAATCTTGAAATCTTATCTTTGAATTTTTATATGAAAGGATTATTCAAGAAGAAAAAAAGGACAACTTTTTGTTAGTACTTTTATTTCTTCAGGAAGAAAATGTAAACTTTCGCTAGTGAATACATTGAATTACATTCAATGTAAACATCTCATTAATTGGCAAAAAATCACTTGTGCACCTTATGTTCGAACATAACAATCATAAATATGTTGTTATCAGTTTATATAAAATATATTAGATATATGAATTTAAGCAAAACAATAGGCGCTCTATTATGTACACACAAGTATTAGAAAATGAGAATCAGAAATCTTGCATTTGAAAACACCTCAATTCAAATTTAGGTATCATGATTTTATTATTATTTCAAGATTCAAGATATCCTACCTACAATAATTGTCATTTTAACTGGTTAAAATTTTTTTCAATTTACAAATTGGTTAAGTGACCACAATTTTTGACACCTATTCTTATTTCACATTAGTATTTTTCTATCCTTGCAAAACTACAATGTGTATATATTGTAACAGTTACTGATCTTAGAAAATAATTCACAAGTTGAATACTTTGATCTTAAAATTGAGTGAAAAGTCATATACCTGTAAGTAAAATATAAAATAATTTTCTAACGAATCTTTGGCATAAAATAAGAGTTGCCCCTATTGTACTCTCAAATATGTGTGTTTCAACCCATTTCTTATCAGTAGTTTTTAAAAAATAAACTTGCTATAAGTGTGAGGCAAACCCCAGGGTGAGTACAATAGATCTCTTTATTCTTTCAATAGTTGAGCTAAAAACAACATGACCTCGCTATTATATGCATTTATGTTGAGTTTCATTATAATCTAATAAACAAATGATAAAATATGGCCCAAAATGGAAATGTGCTTTATAAAAATGCCTTTTTTGAAGTAAGATAGACCCATTACTCAAGAACCCCTTGGGTGATTTTCATTAAACTCCGTGTCCATGGCCACTCGGTCATGGAAACCCCCATTATATTACTAGTAGTTAAATATGTAAACTAATAACTAGCTTATGACAGATATATCAACTAAATATTGTACAAGGCTGTCTGTAGGACAGCTAAATCCCCTTCCGCAGCTGAAAAGAAATGTACTTCTTGACCTGTAACCAACCATGACCTTCGTGTTGTGCAATGCATATCATATGAACATTTGCCTATCACAAAAGTCTGTTTCAGTTATTGACCAATTATCTTCCATATTTAGAAGGCTACCTCTGTAGATCCTCTTATTTTGTTTGATTTTTAGGTCAAGGTCTTTGTAACCACGGTAATTTTAGATTTCATATATTGACAAGTTTCTTCCGTATTTGGTTATATTATGCTTGAAGCAAAATAGCTGCTCCATGGTCTTTTAAGTGATATGTCCTGTTTTAACTTATAATACTTATCAGTAGTTTAAAAGATAAAGAGGGGACAGGAAAATGTGGACTTTCTCATTTGACCTTTAACCCATTACTTCATGAGCATTTTGTGAAAAATGACTGTTTTCATTGAAAAGTCTCCCGTTACAAATTCAAATTGCTATAAAACTATAAAAACTGCTTTAATACTTATCAAACTTGGCACAAATGTTGACTCTGGACCATTGCCTTTGCAACAACAAACTAACATGGAGTTAGCTTACAAACCCTATAACAAGTAGAGAACTGATGCCCCCCTTCAAACCCCCCAAACAGAAGGGGGGCACATCCCCCTTCTGGCAACCCTCTGATGTATCTTTTGGTTGGGGGGCTGCGCCAAAAATAAGTGGTCACTTTTTTAAAAACAAAAAGGGGGGTGGGTTGTAAAAGGCTTTAAAAGGCGTGTATATCGCGTAATGGGTTAAGTGTGACCTTGGGGGTAGAAACTTGGATGTACCTTGAGAGTAGCAACCTAGATGTTGCGCTCTGCAGATTGTGACATGGTGGGGATCATTTGTGCCAAGTAATTTTAAAACCTTTCAATTGTCAATAAGTTATAGAGCTGACATGATAAATAGATGTTTTATCATTGGACCTTTAAGTGTGACCCTGACTTTGAGGGTAGTGACTTGATTGTTGTGCTCAGCACATGGTGTCATAATGAAGATCATTTCTGCCAAGTTATCTTAAAAACATTGCAGCAGTTTATATGTTATTGAGCGGACACAAAATGTAGACTTTTTAACACTTTAAATGTGACTTTGACCTTTGGGGTAGCAACTCAATTATTGCGCTCTGCACAACATCTTATAATGGTGTTCACTTGAGCCAAGATATTTCAGCAGTTTTTAAGTTATGGAGCAGACACGAAATGTAGACTTTTTAACATCTGACCTTTATGTGTGACCCTGACCTTGGGGATAGCAACCCAATTATAGCACTCTGCACAATGTCTCATATTGGTGATAACTTGAGTAAAGTTACTTCAAAAAATTTTCAGCAGTTTAATAGTTATGCAGTGGACAAGAAATGTAGACTTTTAACACTTGACCTTTAAGTTTGACCTTGATATTGGGGGTAGCAATCCAATTACTGGGCTCTGCACAACATCTCATAATGGTTACCACTTGCGCCAAGTTATTTCAAAAGATTTTCAAAGTTTAAAAGTTATGGAGCAGACATGAAAGTAATACAGATGAACGGGTGGACGGACAGACGGAGGCCATTCCTATAATCCCCTCCCTACTTTGTGGAAGGGAATTAATAATGGTTTTCTAGAGAATAAAAGCATTTTAATTCTATTCATACACTTAACAATTAATAATTGCTTCACAGTTCACACTGAGGAAACAAATGTAACAAGATCACTGATTGGTCCAATAAAACAAGCATGCTTCAATATTTATGCAAATAAGTTTTGCGGAGAACGCATAATAATATTTAAAGGTAGTTTGTCTAATGGAATATGGTCTGATTTTTCTACAGTAAAAAACATTATTATAGGCAACAATATACAGCTGTCTGAAACTAAAGAAAAAAAATATTCATAGAAACATAGAAGTCAAAAGATTATAAACAGAAAAAAAAATTCTGCCCCTTATCTGCATAAATACAACAGGTTCGTCCAAACTATATGTAAGCCTATACTGAACAGGGAAATTTCTCCATTTTTCTTACATGTATATTCTCAAAAGCTTGGAAAATAATCTTTAAAAACTGACATTGCAATTTTTTCTTTATAATTCTGCTAAAATAACAAATAATCAAAGTTTGCAATTCTTTACAGGAAATACTTTACTCTTTTCTAGATTAAAACTAGGGAATAGCTTGAGTCAAGGTCAAATGCATCTATACAAAACATGAGACAGTATTTCACAAATCCCCCTCATGTACACCATTGATTTTTTTGTCTAAGTGAGCTGTATTATTTTGAGTGTTTTGAGTTTCTATCACCCCTTTGCTTTCAAGATAATCTTTCTCACAAAAAACTCTCCTTCCCTTTCCCTAAAAAACCCAACTATAACACACACCATAAAACCTTTATTAAAGTGTAATTCATGGTTTTATTCTTAAAACTGTGACCTTGACCTTAAAGAGGTGTATTTGCTTTATGGATTCTGAGTGTCCTGTCATAATGATACACGTGACCAAAGTTATCATGACTATTCCTTTAAAAATTCAATGATATAGGGCAGACAGAAACTGTATTATCCTAAATAGTGCAGTCAAGTGACCCAACTATTCTTCTTCGGCCTAAAGTAACAAATGATCAGTTGAACAGGTAAGTGACTAGAAAACAAGAAACATTACATAATATGGGTGTTTAATGAAAGTTATCTTGCACCTCCAACATTTCCAACATGAAAGATATTCAATGACTTCTCTATAACTATCTCTGACAAAATGAGACCATTAAAATAGAAGCATTTCAAAAATGCTACTTTAAAATCAATTCACAATACAAATGTACTAGATACCCCACAAAAAAGGAAAAAAATGGAAAAAAATAGTCCCTCAAAAAAGTCAACAATAAATCAAAAGAAGAACAACATTGAAAATAGAAAAAAAAAATCACATTAAAATAAAAACCAGAAACTAGAAACTTTCAGAACACGGAACTCAAAAGCCAACAACTAAATTACTATTGACCCTTTCTCACTAACTTTATAAAGTGGACTTGCCCTTAACTATAGGGGTTTAATTGAAGACGATAAGAAAACCCGCTGATATTTAGCAGAAGTACAAGTTTTTTTCAGACTGGCCTAGCTCTATACTGGTGGCATCAAACAATCATTATCAATACTAGCCTAAATATTTATAACCCTATCTTTTAAATGTTCCATTTTTCTCCCAACAGTCTATTTTTAAATCAAATTTATAAAACCGGGCGCAGAAATTCTCCATGTTCAGTATAAGATTAAAGGTTAAGAAATGAACAAAATACAGAACTTTTCTACGTGCCAACAGATTTTTCCAGGCCTCGGACAGTGGGTCCAACGGCTCATCCTACAAATATACAAATTAACAACTGACACATAACCCCTATCAACTTGTATTGTTATATTTGAGTGTTACGTTTATTTAATTTATATCTAGTTTATTCAAAACCTTAAATTTTCTAAACACTCCATTTACAAGTATTCTTTAATCATCTCATTTTCACACTTCAACTGTAATTTTTCTGTCTATACCAAATTTAATCACCTATCGAAAATAGAAAATAGCCTTCCATATAAGGTGGTACTTAAAATTACATTTTTTTTCCAAATGATAGCTTGGGTCTTAGGCTTAAAACAAGGCTTATGTAAGAAAACTATTTTTGTATGAAAAATTAAATCTTGAAAAAAATAGAACACCATTCTCTGTTTATTTATAAGACAGTAATAGTAATCAATAAAAAATTGTTCACCCCCTATAACTTATTCCGAAGCAAACAATCAAATGAGCCGCGTCATGACAAAACCAACATAATGGGTTTGCGACCAGCATAATGGGTTTGCGACCAGCATGGATCCAGACCAGCCTGCGCATCCGCGCAGGCTGGTCTGGATCCATGCTGGTCGCAAACCCATTATGTTGGTTTTGTCTTGACACGGCTCAAATGCAGTATGGTCAACTGACTAATTGTTGTAGTATTTTCTAGGAGATATCTAGACAACACAGATCTTATAACAGAAAAAAGAACAAGAATTTGTACCAAGAGTCATCAACATCCAATACCTAAGGTATGTTTAACATGAAGCACAAAATTGTGCTTTTCAAAAAATTGAAGTGTAGCTTTGGACTATCAGTGCAAATCTTGATCAATGCTAGACCTGTACATTCAACAATAAATTCATTAAAGTAATAGAATCATCAATGAAATAACTCCTGTGTATGTGTCAACAAAAATACACTTGTATAGTTGTTATGACTATTTCAAAACCACAAAATGTCACAAATACAAAATCAATACAAAGTATGGTTTGTTACAGCATATATTTTGTGTCCAGTCGTAACTTTTTTCATCGGTCAAGGTATGCGAGTGATTCATCAATGACATGTTAGGCTTAAACATCAAAGTGTGACCTTGACCTTGAGGTCTGGGTATAGAGCATGACACCTCATCTTATTATTGAGAACATTTGTGCTAAGTCATTTCAAAATACCTTCAATGATGAAAAAGTGATGGTTCAGACATGACATATACATTATAACAGACCATGTTAAGCTTTGACCTGCAAGTGTTACCTTGACCTTGGAGGTAGGCATCTTGGTGTTGTGTACAACACATTGTCTCATTATTGTGAACATTTGTGACAAATTTTTCCAAAATACCTTGATGGATGAGAAAGTTTTGGACTGGAGAAAAAACATATTCTTCATGTATATCAGACTATATTAAGCTTTGACCTCCCAAGTGTGACCTTGACTTAAGAGGTAGAGGTCCAGGTGTTGCACATGACACATCCTCTTATTATTGTGAACATTTGTGGTGAGTAATTTCAAAGTCCCTTGATCTATGAAAAAGTTATGGACAGGACACAAAATATACCCTATAACAGACCATGTTAAGCTTTGACCTCCAAGTGTGAACTTGACCTATGAGGTAGGGGTCCAGGTGTTGCACATGACACATTGTCTCATTATTGTGAACATTTGTTGTAAGTAATTTCAAAATCCCTTGATCTATGAAATAGTTATAGATAGGACACAAAATATACCCTATAACAGACCATGTTAAGCTTTCACCTCTGAGTGTGAACTTGACCTTAGAGGTAGGGGTCAAGGTGTTGCACATGACACATTGTCTTATTATTGTGAACATTTGTGATTAGTAATTTCAAAATCCCTTGACCTATGAAAAAGTTATGGACCAGACGCAAAATATACCCTATAACAGACCATGTTAAGCTTTGACCTCCAAGTGTGATCTTGACCTTAGAGGTAGGGGTCAAGGTGTTAAACATGACACATTGTCTTATCATTGTGAACATCTGTGGCAAGTAATTTCAAAATCCCTTGATTTCTTTTTAAAGTAATGGACCGGACCTAAATATACCTTATAACAGACCATGTAAAGCTTTGACCTCCAAGTGTGACCTTGACCTTGGAGGTAGGGTTTAGTTATGGACCGGACACAAAAGTGTGATGGACAGACAGCAGGTGCCCAATTCTATATTTTACATTTTTCCTTTAAAAGGTGGGGGACAATTATTCAACTATAAAACTGAGGTCTAATAATAATAATAAGATATAAAATATGAAATTGTCACTGCCCAAATATTTCATGACCAAGATTGATAAGTCACATGACAACATTTTGGCTTTCTTAAAGGGAAGTAAAGCCATTCAGTATAATTTCAGGTACAAGAAATAGACTTCAGCATAGTAACCTCGTGTTCAAGGCCTGCACTTTCCTACTTTACAGGAATTGATCCTGCATTGCTTAGTGACAAGAGGTCAGGGACTACTTAGGCTTACTCCAAGAGTTCAACTCTTACCCTGCTGGTACCCAGTAGCCTTTGCCACCAGTATAGAGCCAGGCCAGCCTGCACATCCATGCACTCTGACCAGGCTCTATATTATTGGCTGTCCAACTTCAATTTTTTTAGATTCTGATCTATACCCAAAACTTATAATGGAAAATTCCAAACAAAGGGAAGTTGGAAAAGCTTAATTAAGAAATTGCGGAGGTTAATCCCTAATGCCTACATGTACTATATGATGTCAGAAGTCCTATTCCTTACATTAAAATTATACAAATAATATTACAAAAAGATAAACTAGGAGTTAAATTTTAGTGTAGCAGAAGACATTTTACATTTACAACAGTTATAACACATCTAATCAGACCAAACACCATTAGACAGTGAAATTTAATATATCATACCATTATACATGTAATAAAACAGTAAAATACCAGTTATTCAAACGTGTGAAATTTGTTTATTTAATCTAAATAGGAAAATCACCTCTGTAAGTCTTTTATCAGAAAGCAAGATAGGAAAGTTTTACTAAAGAGTGGGATAGAAATAGCATGATTGGCTTAATATTGAAATAATTTCCTGAAAAGGGAACATTTACAAAAACACATACATGTATTGTATATAAATATTGCTGAAGAAAATAAAGTGACATTTTCTTATCAAACATTTAACCTTTTGTACAGAAACCCAGTTTGCAACAAAATAAATATTAAAATATAAAATTATCTATCACTCTATTGTAAGAAAATATATATTTTCATAATTACACTTCATAGATTTATATATTTTTGATCTAGAACATATGTCAGTTTTTAATTTAAGTACAGAAAAAAAATTCAGGCATAAATTATGTTTTTCAACATGCATAAAGGCAGTGATCAGGTGATCTAGATAAAAGCAAATTACAGAAATCTGTGTTTGATCACAACTATACATTTAAAGTACAACCCTTATCCGTTGTGTCAAAACAAAACTAAAACTTAACTTTCACACAACTGTAACTCACCCTGCCAATATCTTGTAGAAGGTCATGAACTCTTTGGGTTACTATGGAAATATCAAGGTCAGCTTGTTCATGATACACATTTTGAAGCTGAATATATCTCTCCGAGTCTGCAGTCATGTCAGGTATGGTGCCACGCAAGGGGAGAGCACCTAGGTTTTATAAAACAACACAATCACCATCAGGAGATACATGTACATTTATCAGTCCTCCTAATATCATACAATTTATATTGCATTATATTTGTTTATATAATTTGCCTTGAAGTGTATACAAAGCTTATGATATACATAGTCTTTCCTGTCTGTGGGTTATTAATTTATTGTTTATATCGTGAATGTGAAATGATTAGATACATAAAATGAAAGATATTTGTCAAAAGCAACTTGCCTCACATGAAATCATCGTTGAACCTACTATATTTGTTCACCGGAACATTTTATTCTGTTAACATACAATAGTCATGACTAGTAAATTACATAGACATTTCACATTACAAATTTGTCAATGAACGTTCATACGGATATGAAAACAACATAATTTTACTATTTTGAAACTTTTATACAATATTTCATCAGATATAGCTTTATTCACTTTAAAAAACCTGACAGCAAACTTCTCAGATAGTATAAATTAACTTATAAATAATCATGACAACATATGTTGTTTACTGTAAAGATTGAGTGCATGTTAACTTGACATAGGGTATATAACCGGTGATGTTTTATTATCCTTGACATGTCAGGTTGATAACCTCATACCATCTCGATCACTGCTGATAATATGATTAATAATAAATGAGCCACGTCATGACAAAACCAACATAATGGGTTTGAGACCAGCATAGATCCAGACCAGTCTGCACAGTCTGATCAGGATCCATGCTGTTCGCTTACAAACCCTATAGCAAGTAGAGAAACTGATAGCGAACAGCATGGATCCTGATCAGACTGCGGGGATGCGCAGGCTGGTCTGGATCCATGCTGGTCGCAAACCCATTATGTTGGTTTTCTCGTGAAGCGGCTCATGTCAGGTTGATAACCTCATGCCATCTTGATCACTGCTGATAATATGGTTAATAATAAATGTTTATAGAACAGTTCACAGTGACATTTACCATTTTATTATGAAATTTCTCCTTTTTTTCTTCCAGGACAGCTTTTGTGATTTTTTTTTTGGGGGGGGGGGGGGGGGGCGAAGGGGGGTGGAAGGAGGGAAACATGTAACGACTTCATACAAAGTAGATATGTTATGTTTTAAATTCTACACACTGTAGGTGGTCACAATATGAATATATAGTGTCATTAAAAAAGCTGGCAGTTTTTTTAAAGAAAATACCAACTTTACTTTATCTGTAATAGGGAATGTAGCTTCCAAAACATAGTTTTTTTCATTCTTTTTCTTCAAATTAGACATATTCAGTAAGAATTTCATTGATTTCAATACATTTCTGTGATAAAAATATTTTACTTAACCCATTGCTTCATGAGCATTTTGTGAAAAATGGCTGTTTTCATTGAAAAGTCTCCCGTTACAAGTTCAAATTGCTATAATACTATAAAAACTGCTTCAACACTAATCAAACTTGGCACAAATGTTGACTGGACCATTGTCCTTGCAACAACATGCTCAGGCTTAAATTTTCTGTTACCATGGCAACGAGGGGACATCTCAAAATTGCCAAAAATCACTATTTTGCGTTGATTTTTTCCATCAAAATTGATTTCAAAGTGCTGCAACTTCTCAATGGATTGAGATAGAGTCAAATGCTTTTCAGCGTTGGTTACACGTTACCTTATGATCAATCTGGGGTCATTTACAGCCTCTCACAAGTCCAAAATTTTCTTGGCGATGAGGGGGACTCCGCCCCCCTTCAAACCCCCCCAAACAGAAGGGGGCACATCCCCTTTCTGGCAACCCCCTGATGTATCTTTTGGTTGGGGGGCCGCGCCGAAAAAAGGGTCACTTTTTTAACAACATTTCTCAAACAAAAACAAGTGTTTGGGGCCTAAATAAGGCATTTTTTCATCATTTGAGAGAACAAAAAGGGGGGGGGTGAAAAAGGCGTTAAAAGGCGTGTATATGAAGTAATGGGTTAAGAATGATCATAGTACATCTTTAAGTGAAACCTATGCTACTGTGATCATTAAGTGATCTTCCAACTTGTATATTAACATAAAACCACAGAAGACACTCCATGAAATACATGTATTTAAACAATGAACACCTGAGTAACCAATGATCATTAAATTAAAAAAATTAAAACTTAAGTAAAACAGCTTTCTTAGATATAATACATCAATGGCTCTTGTTGGAATTGATTCAAGTCTGTAATCAACTTAAGAGATGATGGTATTGTGAACAAAAATCTTACCATTCCCTTCACTATCTGCAAACTCTTTGATAGCTCTGACTAGAATCCAAAAATTAGAACTCTAAAATCAAAAGAAAGGAAAATGTAAATATATACAGAATGTTTGACATAATTTACAATCTGTACTATATATACAAAATAGTCTTTTGTAATTTTATAATTTTGATACTTTTTGTAGTTTTCCAAACTGTACATCATACTTTTTTATGTATTCATTGTAACTTGGCAATGAACATGTACAGTCTAACTTGCCCATGCGACCACGTGTATTAAGCGACTTTTGTCTTAAACGACCACTTTAAATCCCTCCCGATCATTTTCTCCCTATATCTTTAATGTATTAAGCGACTTTTGCTCAACGCTACCAGCAACCGCTAATTAGTCACATAATTGATATCAGTCTTTTCATTAAACGACCACTTTTACCTGTCAAGTAATTGTGTTTTTAGAGAACGCCGCATCGTAATGTCAGAAGTGTCAACAATCAAAACACAACAAATAAATGTTTGAAAAACTCTATTTCCCAAACCGTTTTAGCGTAGGTGCAAAAGAAGTTATGTATACTCGTGACGGGTATTATCCAATAAAATCAGATAAACAATGCAACACTCCGTCCCTACTTAGATGGTGTATACGCTTCGCTTGTTGACATTTAGACTGCATTGTATTGACATTGAACTTGATCAGCAATTAAATTAATCGTAACAATTAGATGTAGTTTGTTTATTTCAAATGAAAAAATGCACAACAAAAAACATTTTCACTAATAGGGTTTTCGAGTTGGAGACAAGGAAAAACAACGGAAAAGTTAAAAAAATTCTGGAAAAATGTCAAACATGTACCAATTGGATCAAAATATATATAAATGAAGTTGAAAACAACATTCCCACCGCAATAGAAAGATGTCATTTATAAAATTTGCCTTTTATATCATGCTTTGTCTTAAGCGACCGTTTCATTAAGCGACCATTTTGGGTGTTTCCCTTGCACGGTCGCTTAATACAAGTTTGACTGTATTTGTTTTTTTGCCAATAAAACCTTTGTAAAACAAGAGGGCCATGATGGCCCTGAGGTCGCTCACCTGTATATAGGCCCCCCCCCCCCCCCCCCCCCCAACGTTGCAGGGCCAATTTAACCCAAGGGCTTTTATTTGCACAAACTTGGTAGACACCCATAAGAAGATGTTTCATGCTAAACATCTAAGCTCTAGCTCATTGGGCTTTTTAAAAGAAGATTTTTTTAAAGTTTTTACTGTACACATATAGTTAAAAACAATGACACCCCTGGGGCTGGGCCAGTTTTGACCCCAGGGCTTTTATTTGAACAAACTTTGTAGACACTTACTAGAAGATGTTTCATGCTTAATATCTAAACTCTAGCTATTTGGGTTTTTTCAAAGAAGATTTTAAGTTTTTGCTATACACATATAATGAAAATCAATGAACCCCGGGGCGGGGCCAATTTTGACCCCAGGTCTTTTATTTGAACAAACTTTGTAGACACTCACTTAAAGATGTTTCATGCTATCTAAACTCTAGCTATTTGGGTTTTTTCAAAGAAGATTTTAAGTTTTTGCTATACACATATAATGAAAATCAATGACCCCCGGGGCGGTGCCAATTTTGACCCCAGGGCTTTTATTTGAACAAACTTGGTAGACACCTATTAGAACATGTTTGATGCTAAATATCTTAGCCATGGCTCTTTGAGTTCTTTAAAAGAAGATTTTTTAAGTTTTTACTATATGCATATAGGGAAAATCAATGACCCCCCGGGGCGGGGCCAATTTTGACCCCAGGGCTTTTATTTGAACAAACTTGATAGACACTCACTAGAAGATGTTTCATGCCAAATATCTAAGCTCTAGCTCTTATGGTTTTTTAAAAGAAGATATTTAAAGTTTTTTCTTTCGGTTGCCATGGCAACCAGAGTTCTGCATGGAATTAAATTCTTTGAACAATTTTTAAAGGTGACCACCAAAGGAACATTCCTGTGAAGTTTGGATGAAATTGGCTTAGTGGTTTATGAGGAGATGTCATTTAAAGTAAAAGTTTACGGACGGACGACGGACGGACGACGGACGGACGCCGGACGAAAAGCGATCACAAAAGCTCACCCTGTCACTTTGTGACAGGTGAGCTAAAAAAAAATATTTGTAATAAAACACAGTTCTTAAACAAATCAGGTCTAAGTTTTCTTGTTTTGAAGTATGAGGTGATCATTTCTTCTCACACATACATACAAAAATAGACTTCTTAGTTTTGAGGCGGCCCAGCATTAGAGACACTCATCTAACCTAGAGCTTCCCATCATGTTAACCCTAAGTCTAAATGCCTAATTATGTCTATCCAAACAACCCAAATTTTTACAATATCCCCACTGCATCCTTAAGATAAATGATTACACTAATTTTTTTCATGAGCAATAGATACTTCCTGATTTTTATAATAATTACGTCATGTGCCAAAAGTGGCAGCCATTTTAGGGGTCAATACTTTTTTCAGTTTTCATGAAAACGATTTAGGAGAGGTTTTTGTCTTATGCAAATGACCATAAAAATGGTGGCCAGGGGATGTAATAATTGTTATGTGAAAATCATCAATTGATAACCTAAACATACCAGTATACAGTCTTAGAGATATTGCAAATCATGAGATTTAAAACAGCCTTCACATCAATATTTATCTTTACATTCAACAGTGTAATGATTGTTATTTGCCACAAACAAGTCAATGCCTGGTACAAAATGATACATATTAAAATGTGAATGCCCTTAAACTGGCATGAACAGATGGTGATTAATCAACATTCTGCCATTCTTAATACACATACATACCTCCGAGTGTAGATTTAAACATTCTGGATCACTAAATAATCTCGCAACTTCAGAAGGAATCTGAAATGTTTAAATTACAAATAAAACACCTTTATACAGAGGTACAGAAGAAATCAAAATATATTCAAAGCAGTTTTTGTTAAAAAATTTTTCTTAACATTTTTTCATTAACAATTATTGGTCAATCACCATTATTACAGTCAATCAGTTTAACCCTATACAATTCAGCTCAACTTGATAGCGCAAGAATAAGAATAATGTCACTTTAAGACTCACTTTTGTTGGATTAAGGGCAGTGTTGACAGCTTTTATTGCTTCCTCAAAGTTTTCTTCATCTTCCTGTACACCTTCATCTGATTTTCTTATACCTGAAATATCAACACTTACAGATAATAAATCTATTTTTAATTTGTTTTTCTTATACCTGAAATATCAACAATTCCAGTGAATAAATCTATCTTCCTGTACAGATTCATCTGTTTTTTTTTATACCTGAAATATCAACCCTTCCAGTGAATAAATCTATCTTCCTGTACAGATTCATCTGTTTTTCTTATACCTGAAATATCAACCCTTCCAGTGAATAAATCTATCTTCCTGTACAGATTCATCTGTTTTTCTTATACCTGAAATATCAACACTTTCAGTGAATAAATCTATCTTCCTGTACAGATTCATCTGTTTTTCTTATACCTGAAATATCAACACTTTCAGTTGATAAATCTTTATTTTTGTTCTTGTGAAAGAAAACTTTCCTCTGTGTATAACATAAGATACAAGAAGTCACCCACATAGAACGGATGATCTCAAAGAGCTTACTATATCACACTGTATATTCAATACCATTGTGTGGTATATAGTGATAATGGTATATATGTGACATTGTGTAGCATATTTTTATCACTCGTTACTCACCTCATTGTGTAATGTTTGAAAATGGAATTTGATTTTCATTTTTTTGTTGGGTTTTATGTTGCACCAACACAGTATAGGTCATATGGCGACTTTCCAACTTTACTGGTGGAGGAAGACCTCTGGTGCCCTTTCGTACATTATTTCAGGCACAAATGGGCACCTTAGTAGAACCATTGATGTTCCGTAAGCTAGGACTTTTATTTGACTCACCTTTTATAACTTCTAAGAGAAATTTGTGAATGGGAACATGGTTATAACACTGATCATTTCACATTATGCATAGTTTACTGGAGACATTTCTATTATCACGTCAATATTAACACAGTATTTTACCTTCTCTGATCATGTCTTTTAACTGAACCTTTTCACGATACACTTTAGGACCTTCTCCATTATGCTGAAATAAAATAAGATAAATTTAGAAGTCACAATGACTGTGGAGAATAATTGAGTATGTAACAATCAATCTATCTTTCAATTAGAGATACCCTTGCAAGGGGCATAAACTTCTAAGAAGGAGTCAGCAACATAAACTCTTGGTTATGGAGACTACAAAAAACATACCATGAGTTTTATGTAGAGAAACTGCTTAAAAATTAAGAAAGAAATTGTCAAGTCAAAACATATTTGTTAAATTTTGTTGAACATAACATGCTATCTGGTAACTTGCTTTTAACACCACAGTCAATGAGCCCGCTTAACCAAACTGAGCCTGCAACATTTTCAATTTTTACCCCTTTAGATTACCTTCAGGGTTTTTTGTTGGATGGAGGAAATAAAAATAAATGTACCTTTTCTTTCCATTCCTGGAGGTATTTGTATAGAACTATCAACCAAGGTGTATGAGAATGGTCCTGAAATCATTGTAAAATATATCTCTTAGTAATGTCAGAGTTTACTGTATGGCTGCTTGTTTGTTTGTTTGGGTTTTACATCACACCGACACAGTTAGATATTCCAGCTTTACTGGTGAAGGAATACCTCGGGTGCCCTTCCGTGCATTATTTCAGGCACAAACGGGCACCCAAGTAGGACCACCGACATTCCGTAAGCTAGCTGGATAGGTATGACTGCTTGTAACTGTGGTACAATACTGTTAGTTTGTATATTATCTATTTAAGCTCAATTATGAGAAAAGATTGTACCTTATTTTAATCACTCTTGGGTCTGTTTTTTACAAACCAATAGTGAATGAACTGTATTTTTTTCCAGTTTGGTTTACTATGAAATAAATATGTAAATGGTAGTCTATTAAGCAATCAAAGTTAAATTTATTGGGTGATGAGAACAATTAAAGTTATAATAATAAAAATAAGTTATAAGTGATAACAACAAGAGGGCCATGATGGCCCTGAAATCGCTCACCTGTATATAGGCCCCTGGGCCAACGCCAATTTTAAAACAGGGGCTTTTACTTAAACAAACTTGGTAGACAACCATTAGAGGATGTTTCATGATAAATATCTAAGCTCTACCTTTTTGGAGTTTTTATAAGAAGATTTTTTAAGTTTTTACTATATACATTTACTATATACATATAGGGAAAAACAATGACCCCACCCCCAATTTTGACCCCAGGGCATTTATTTGAACAAACTTGGTAGACACTAACTAGATGATGTTTTATTCCAAATAATTAAGCTCTAGCTCTTACGATTTTCTAAAAGAAGATATTTTAAGTTTTTTCTTTTGGTTGCCATGGCAACCAGAGTTCTGCTTGGAATGAAATTCTTTGAACAATTTTTTAAGTTGACTACCAAAGGAAAATTCCTCTGAAGTTTGGATGAAATTGGCTTAGCAGTTTATGAGGAGATGTCGTTTAAAGTAAATGTTTACAGACAGACGGACGCCAGAAGAAAAAGGATCACAAAAGCTCACCATGTCACTTTGTGACAGGTGAGCTAATAAACTCATAAGGGAATGAGCAGCTACTATCAAAGATATAGGAAATCTATCCATTAAGAACTACCCCAAAAAGCTTATCTGCAGCATAGCTTTTTCATTACTATATGACATTTTTTCCAAATTATGACAACCAAGACATAAAATAAATCCACCAATCCAATTAATTCTTAAAAACAAAAAAAATAATTTATGACATTACCTTTTTACTCATTGATGAGAGATCTATTGAGTCTATAAACTTTACAAGCCCATCAAATGGTCGGTCTAACCTCAGATCTTCATGTGCATTATCTGGATGTGACTCAACAACTGAAAAAATATCAAATACTTCCAAAATAAATTCATACATTTTGTCATTTGTATTCTTAAATAATTCTTTTTCAAACAACCCAGCCCAAAAAAGGGCATAATTCCTAAATATTGCTTTGAGAATTATGCCTTTTGTCTCACAACTGCAAGTAACTAAGTTTTGTGTTGATACCTTTAAAATTGTTTGAGAAATAAGCTTCAATTAGAGTTATTGCATGACAAGAACGGTAACACAGAGATCATAATGTAGCCCAACTTTTTCTTGAAAATAGACAAAGCACTGGTATCATGGCCATTTATAGCAAAAGTTCAACAGCTATTCAACTAAACTAAGTGCAACATCTAATGGTATGTTTAATATTCAATTTTTTATTTTTATAAAGTTTTGTATTTTGCACCTTGATTACCCAAGCAGAATCATTTGCAGAAAAAGTTAAGCACTGCAGCAAAGACATGCAAAATTCATAAATAAATCGAACACAGAGAAACAGCAATGCAAAATCATTTGCAGAAAGTGTGACAAACATTTGTAGGGAACAGCAAAACATTAAAGAGAAGTCATGCCAAATCATTTGCAAAACTAAGAAGACTAATCAGAAAGAGTATGACTAGAAGCAAAAAAGTTTTTACTGACTCCTACAACAACTGGGCAACATTAAAGCTACTATCTTACACTGACTAAAAGAACAAATAGATAACAAGACTGGTATCTTACACTAGCTGCCGGTACAAATAGGAAACAAGGCATGTATCTTTGACTGGCTGTCAGAACTAATGGTTAACATAGTTAATATCATACAATAGCTGCCAGAACTTGTCAGAACAAATGAGTTATGGGGCTAGTATCTTTCACTGGCTGTCAGAACACATGGGTACCAAGGCTAGAATTATTCACAAACTGCCAGAATAAATGGGTCACATGCCTAGTATCTTATACTGACTGCAAGAACAAATGAATGACAAGGCTAGTAACTTACACTGACTGCCAGAACAAATAGATAACTAGGCTAGTACCTTACATTGACTGCCAGAACAAATGGGTATCAAGCCTATTATATCTCAAACTGACTGCCAAACAAATGGGTATCAAGCCTATTATATCTCAAACTGACTGCCAGAACAAATGGATAACTAGGCTAGTATCTTACACTGGTTGCAAGGACAGATTACGATATCCAGCTCAAAGATGAACCATATAATGCCATAACAATGTTCCAGCACAACAGTCAGGCAAACAAGAGATATACCCATCTATTGTTGCATATCACATTTTGATATAAGCTCAAAAATAAATAACACAAACTGAACTTTTTATGTAACACACTGCAGAAGCATAATAAATATACAGTCATACATAACAGCAGCAAAATAAAATTATTCAAAGCAAGTGACTAATCTTTTACCTATTGGGATTAAGGTGACATTTATAGCATCAGTGTAAATCTAGTCTAATATGCAAGTACATTTGAATTAAATCATGTTATACTGTAAATCACTTTATATATGCGTGATCTTTATTTCGCAAAAACCCCATTCCCAGATTATTTCACAGTCATAAATTCAGGACGGCGGGATCAAAAATCTAAATTCAGGATATTTTGTATCTTATTTCCAAAATATAACAGGGTACAATGTCTCAATTACATAAATTTCCACTGTGCCAAACTTATTCATGGTAAATATACATTTAAATATTGTCCCATTAAGGTGTTGTTTCATATACCAACATAACTGTTTAATTTTAAGTTTTTTTTATTAAATCCTTTGTCATATTTGGTTATTGATTGTTAATAGAGTATTTAATAAAATGTTAAAATGTTTGTAAAAAGGCGGTATATAATTGTTTATAATTCTTGAACTACCAGAACAGTACAAAAATTGTCTGCTGATCACAGTTTTACCGTTACTCTGTTGTTATCAAAACAATATGTGTTCACAATTGTCTGTAAAGTGCATAATTTGTTGATATTGTCGGAAAATAATGTTAGCTTTTTGTGTTGGACATAATTATTCATGAGTGAAGAAAGGAATTTGAAAACTTTGTTAGAAAACCTTCATACCTTTATAATTACATAAATAAAACATTGCACACATTAACTATTTTGAAATTCATTATCAAACTTGATCCCAATTTGGACAAATTTGATATTGGATATAATTTTTGTATAATGTAAGATATGTTATAAAATTTATGCAGAATCATGATTCAACCAATTCACAAACAAGAGCAATAATTAAAACATTGCGAATAATACGGAATTTACAATAATCATAATTACTTTTTTTCTTCTTCTTAATTTCAACTATACAAGAAGGTAGCTAGCTATAGATAAAGTATACTACTTAAACTTTGCTAAACACCAAGAGTATTTTTGTACCTATCTTATGTTGTATGTCAAATATTAGATTTATTTCTGTTCTTATATATATAATAGTGATTTATAAACATCATTAGAGAATTTGTTTCCAATTGTAATGTGTTTCATGTTCATTTGTTTTAATTGTAATGAAATTGTGTTTTAGACGGATATGGTGGAATTAGTGAAAAACTCATTTTTGTCCCAAAAAAAATTAAAAGGTACACATAACTGACTTTGCTTTAACAGCGAGTATGTGACCCAGTGTTGCCAATGACAGCTTGGCACCGTTGTTGCATACTCCCTATCAGGTTTCTTAGGATGGCTTGTGGGATGGTATTCCACTTGTCGACAAGGGCAGCACCAAGCTCCTGGGTGCTTTATCAACAGGCTGGACCTGACTGGCTAAAATACTGACCTGTAGCTCATTCCATACATGCTCAATGGGACCAAGATCCGGGGATCGAGCCAGCTAGTCCAAACGAGTAATACCCTGTCTTTCCATGTATTCTGGGACGACATTGGCTGTATGGGGGCGGGTCTTATCATCCATCAAAATGAACCCATTATCAATTGCACCAGCATACAACCTTACACTCATCCCGATACCGCTGGGCAGTCAATGAGCCTCTATCGAGGACAATGAGGTCAGTGCGTCCGTCCCAGCTGATTCCACCCCAGACCATTATTGATCTGCCAACATAGCAGTCTTGTTTTGCAATGTTTGCTAATGGAACCATTCCCCTGACCTTCGCCATACTCTAGCACACCTATCTGTTTATTCCAGGCAGTACCTTGATTCGCTGGTGAAGAAGACAGGCCGTCAGTCCATCCTACTCCAACCCACATGATTCATGGACGAATAATAACAGAGCCAGCAGTGGTCTATAGACAGCGGGATCCGTATACATGGTCTTCTTGATCGCAGACCACTTTCATGCAAATGTGTATGTATGGTTAATGTTGACACATGCACCCCTCAAGGTCAAAACAAATGTTGGGTTGCAGTTGCAAAACAGTTTTTTTGTGCCTGGATGACCAGAAAACGATCCTCAGACTCAGTAGTCACCCTTCTTCTGCCATCACCATGTCATCTTACAGGTCTACCATGCTGTTAGAACCTCGCCCAGGTTTGGGTGATAACCGTATGGTCAACACCAACCTCACAATGTCGAGCCCCCTGCTCCACCATACCAACTGCACGCCACAACTCTGCTTCTGATAAATGCCTTCTAACATTAGTATTCGACATTATTCAATCTGCCTTCTAACATTTGCATTCACCATTATTCAATCTTAAATGTTCAATATTTCAATGGAAAATGAAGAATGAACATCCTACACGTGTTGGTATGTGTATGCTGTGTCTTATAAAGACTATCAAAATACAGGGTCACCTTGTTTGCACTACTTGCACATGGAAATGTCCTGTCATTCAAGGTTATGTGTACACAGGGTACACTGTCGATACATTACTACACGCATTACAATGTAAATATCATAACATTATATGATGTAGAATGCACGATGCTAAGTGGAAAAATTAGTGCTTAGCAAACTTTGACATCATGTGAGTTTGTTCTACAAATGGTTCAAAACTTAACAGCTATAACAAAGTTGTCTTGGGAAGTCACAATATCCAAGGTGATATTTTTATGGTCAGACATACACGATAAAACATTTCTTTATGAAGTAAAGAGAAAAAAAGAGAGAGATTTTTCAATGAGTAATACATGAGCCATCTGGTGTCTATTGTAACCATTATAAAACGTACATGTAGCAACACTATCTCTTTTTATAATGAAATAGGATATTATTGTAAAGTCAAACCTGTATTACTGACCATCTCTGAATCAAAAACCTTTGATACTAGATAAGCCTGCAATCATTTCCTATTTAAAAAAAAACAACACATAATTTTACTTTTGAAAAACAACTGTGGCGTTCAATTAAAAACCTGAACACACCCCAGCCTTTCCATTAATAATCATACCACTTTAATTGCTTTGCAAAAGGGGCTGCAATCTCTTGTTTATTATTTCAAACACAACAACTTGGGCAATGATCTTGTTATCAACGCCTGCTGTCAAGGAATTCTTGAACACAACTATATTGACAAAGACATTGATGTTATTTGGACAAAAAATATATCTTTCTTACTAAAAAAGCATGTCCAATGACCAGAAAAGCACATTCAAATTACATCTACACTTATAGGGTCATATGGGAGACTTTCTATCTTAACAAGGCAGGAAACATTCAATGCCCATTTTACATGCATTTTTCATGTACATGAGGACATAGTGGTAAAATTACAAACCAAAACATGTGCAAACTAACATGGTATCATCCTTTTAACTGTTAAAGCTTCACATCTTTACACTGTTCATATCTTTAAATTGTTGATGAAAGTTAGGAAGTAAATGTTGAAATGCCAGACATAAAGAAAGGCCTCTTACATGCAAAGAAAAAGTAAAAACAATCTGTTAGTATAAATCGAGGCTTCATACAAAGTCAACCGATACCGTAAGAATCCTGTTGAATGGAGACAACTCCAACAAGACTGTTGTTAGAGGATAGAAAAGAACCTGTTCCTGGAACATAAAGTTTTAAGCTAGAACAAACAGAGACACAGAGAAGTTCTATATATGAGCCACATCACGACAAAACCAACATAGTGCGTTTGCAACCAGCATGGATCCAGACCAGCCTGCGCATCCGTGCAGTCTGATCAGGATCCATGCTGGTCGCATACTCACTATGTTGGTTTTGTCCTGACGCGGCTCATATAATACTAGTATATTGAGATTGGGTTTAAAGCTGCATGCCTCCAGATAAGTGAAAATAGTTCAATAAAATCTTGAGAAAAACGTACTAAGATTTTAGGAAAAGTAAAATTATTCAAGATTCAAGTAATAATTTACATTAATGAATGATTTTTTCAGTATCTATAACTCTTTCTCTTTAATTTCTACTGCGTTACTAACACAGTAAGGGCTATTTTTGCATGTGTTTTCCTCATTTTAGTAATTTACATGATTGTGGATAATGTGTAAATTGCTTCCTTTTGGTTATTTCACTAAATAATACCTTTAAATATATATTTAAAATTTTCATGAAAATTAGCATAAATGTTGAGGCGTGCTGCTTTAAAAATGCAACTTCACAACAGAGGTGGCATGGCAACTTTCAAACTTCATTGAACATTGACCAGCTGAATTTGTGACTGGTGTAGCCTAAGATAGGTGGGGCAAATATATATGATCTCAACATCTAGTCTATGACGTGTGTTAAAGGAAAGACTTGAAAAAATTCTTAATACACAATATATAAATGAGCCGCGTCATGACAAAACCAACGTAATGCGTCTGTGACCAGCATGGACCCAGACCAGCCTGCGCATCCTCGCAGTCTGATCAGGGCTTACAAACCCTCTTACAAGTAGAGAAACTGATAGCGAACAGCATGGATCCTGATCAGACTGCGCGGATGCGCAGGCTGGTCTGGATCCATGCTGGTCGCAAACGCATTACATTGGTTTTGTCATGACTCGGCTCAAATATATCATTTCAGTGAACAAAGTTTCAATTGGCATCATATAGAGTAATCTCCAAATTGCTCATATTATCAACGTAACACATCAACACTTTCAGCCTAACATGATTAAAAGTTATGTCACAGCCACTTTAAATAATAAGCACGCCCAAAGCAGAGGTACACATGCTAGAAACATGTAAATATTTTACTTTACACCATAATTATGTAGTGATATAAATGCCTAACTTTAGACCAATATTATTGACAAGCTGAGCACAACAATTTTAAAGAAAATATTTGTAGGTGTAAGCACACACAAAGCAATGCTGTACATGTCTGATTACATTCATGAAGGAAAATCATTAGTGTAATAAAACACTCAAATTTCAAATGTTAATTAGGTCTCATGAAGGTAATATATTTAAATAATAGTAAAGGCAGTGATAGAAATGCCTAACTTGGCAATAGAAACAAAGAAGGACAATGTCAATACCAAACCAACAAAACATAGCATTAAATGCCTAACTATGCACCATATTTAGTGGTGCAAATGCCTTAAGAAACCTTGTAATATAATAAATATAAAACAACGAATCCAAATGTCTACACTATCTTGCTTCCCTTTGAAACCAAGACAATTATCATTGTCACATCTACTTTCTGTAAGTACAAATTATTGTATCAACATACATGATACACTGATTGAAAAAGGTGCATGTAATCACAACAACCCATATATATCAAATTGTACAGTCTTGCAGTAAATAATACAGTGTTTCTACACTGTGATATTAATAATGAACAAAAATCAATTAAAAATACACCTTATTATTGCAAGCAAATGCCTAACTGCATGTATTTACTTCAAAGTACATCTATCATCAAAATGCCTAACTTTGTACATATATCCAGTAAGGACACATGTGACATATGGTAAGGATATGCTGTGATATATGGATAATGAGCTGATAATAATCAAATAAATACAGGAGACATTTCTCATTAAATTTTGTATAAATCATAACTAACAATCTTTCATATACTGGTAACAAATATCAAGTGTCAAGAAATGAAACAGATGTTAGGAAAAACTCATATATCTTATTTCTCCAGTCCTTCTGAAGAACAAACTGTTACATTTTCATATAAATTATCTACCTCAGTGTTATTTTTTATTATTATTCAAAATCATGGCAACAGTTAAAGTTATAAATTTTGCCATCAGAAATCTATGGATTTCACCAATATCTTGCAAATACAGAGATAACTTACTGAATGTATAGCAATTTTTTTTAAGTTATTTATTTATCCCCTCCCTTTTCCTATCAAGGTGAAACAATTGACATAAATTATCACAACACCAGGTTTTCTGGCAACTATAATTGATTGAAATTCCTTTTGAAAAATATGAAAGCCTAGGGGCTTCCATGGACTAGTCATTAAGGTTATTGACTTCAGACAACTTTCCCTTTCACTGCTGTGGGTTCGAATCTCATGAGGTACTTTGGATTCTTTCATATGAAAAAGCTATACAGCTTGCTTATATAATGCCCGTGGTTCTACTCAGGTGCCTGTTTGTGCCTGAAATAATGCATGTGAAGGCACCCTGAAGTCTTCATTTACCAGTTAAGCTAGAAAGTTGCCATATGACCTTTACAGTGTTGATGCGAGGTAACATTCAATAAAAAACAAAACAAAAGAAGATGGAAGCCTTATGCACAAAACTATCCCACTATTTCTTACAAAAGTTAAAACAACAACAAAGGGCCAAACTTTCCCTCAAAAAATTATTAAATCACGAAACCATAACATAATGCACAAGGACTCTTGGTGGCAATAGTTCTGTGAAAATTTGAGAAATGTAGAGTTGCAAGCAAAGTAGGAGTTGCACACAGAGGTAATTGTTTATGCTTGCCTGTCCAGTCATCCCATGCCTGCCTAGCCAATATTCACCAATTCACCAAGCAATATTAGTGATTAGAATCATATCAATATCATTTACTCAAAAAATAATTTTATTTTATCTTCAATTAATTGAACACCTACCGGTATATGATGCCAATCTTTTAAAATGTTCATTTTAACGGAATATCTTATGGATTTAGATAAATAACTTAGCCATATAGCACTATGAAATATTTTATAGCTTCAAAAAGAATAAAATTTAGAAAAGATGCCTGCCCATGTCCACATTTTCTCAAGGGTGGAGCTAATTTACACCCAATAAAATCACCAAACAAATATTTAAGCTTCTGATAATCTGTTGTTTTAATATAAATAATATTAAATCTTACTTCAGATATTTTTATTTGTCAGGTAAATTTAATCTTAGAAACCACAGGGAATGACTACCTAATAACTACTTGATTTTCATTTTTGAAGAGGACAAAATGAAAGTCGGAACTTAGTCGAAACGTGTTGTACTGATACCAATCCTTACTAAGTAACTTTCACAGAGACATGTTATTTCATATACCTAAACTCATAAATTTTGTAACATAGCTTCATTTTTTGTTATACCTCAACCATATGCTGATATTATGTACACATATGGTTCAATTACTTTGACATAAAACATATATCTTTCTGTATTGATCATAAAACATTTGTTATTTATGTATTTTCAGCAAAAAACATAATAATCAGGGTTTTAAAGTAATGTATTATTTCTGAATCTCTCTTAAAGCAGGGGTCAGACTGACATTAAAACAATATTTCATGAACCATCCGGGAAATAAGTCATTTAATAAAATCATACCCATAAATAATCACAAGATTATATTGAAAACCCTGTAAGTAACAGTCACAAGTTTTTTTTCTCAGGCAATTTAAACAACAAAAAATAATTCTATCCCTTTTAAATACATTTCTGAAATGTCCCGAATAGGAAATTTTAATATAAAGAATATATGAACTGCAACATTCAATATACTTTCAATTTCTCTCTAGATACAGATAAAGTCAAAGACAACTTCCATTGATGAAATACGAGGAAAAGAGGAAACAAAAACAACAATATATGAGCCGCGTCACGACAAAACCAACAAAGTGCGTTTGCGACCAACATGGATCCAGACCAGCCTGCGCAGCCGCGCAGTCTGATCAGGAAACATGCTGTTTGCTTATTAACCTATTACAAGTAGATAAACTGATAGGGAACAGCATGGATCCTAATCAAACTGAGACTGTGCGGATGCTCAGTCTGGTCTGGATCCATGCTGGTCGCAAACCCATTATGTTGGTTTTGTCATGACGCGGCTCATGTATATTTCACCATGATCATTAATAAAATGGATTCTGCATGACTTGTTATCTCATTATGGTAAAAATTTAAACTAAACTTTCCATGGGCTCAGATATAAAGCAGACCATTGACCTGGACTGTGACCTCAGCCCTAAAGAGTTATGCCAGAAAATGGGTTTTGCTTATCACTACATTAGTATAAGGAGTTATTCTCTGTTAATTAAAGGGATTCCAGTATCAACTTGCAGTGTGTCCATAGGACACGGTTGCCCCGACATTCCACTTTTTTGTCAAATAAAAAGATAATATATCAAGTGTTTGTCCTTGTATATTATCATTATATTTATTTCTATTTATGTTTTTTTGTTTGTTTAAGATTATGACTTATCATTTGAAATCCATGGTACAGATCGGATATTATAACATCATAAAAGAGTACAACTTTATCTCCTTATTATCTCCCTTTATGAACTTGTGTTCTCACCTCCATTATATCAAATCAGTAAATACCCTAACCCTGCTGTATTTCTTAAATGAGCTGGGTCATGATAAAACTAACATAATGGGTTTGCGACCAGCATGGATCCATGCTGTTCGCTTACAAACCCAATAACAAGTAGAGAAACTGATAGCGAACAGCATGTATCCTGATCAGATTGCGCGGATGAGCAGGCTGGTCTGGATCCATGCTGGTCGCAAACGCATAACATTGGTTTTGTCGTGACGCGGCTCAAATGGACTTGTTCAGCTTCCAATTTAGGAACTGTCTATTATCAAATTTTGGAGTATCAAGTTGAAAATTTGAAGATGCATGGTCAGTCAACAGTATGAAGCCAATGATTTTTCACCTTGTAAAACTGAGGCCTATAAAAAGGCCTCTTCCCAAGAATGTAATCTGGAACTCGAGAAATGTGGGTTTTTCTGAGCTAATCCCCAAGTATAAACAAACTTTTACTGTTATATAACTAGGGTGCACTACCTGTTACAATAGATTAGTCAACCTGTTGAACTTTTTTTCGAAACTGTAACTATAACGAGAGCCGTTGGTAGGACAGCAACGCTCGACTATTCTTAGTGCTTGATAGTAAAAAAAAATGCTTGATACAGTTACCTCCTCCTGTTTACAGGTTGGGGTCATGATGGTGAACAAGTGTGCAAAGTTTCAAAGCCATATGTCAATGGACTTTGAAAATATTTGAATTATTACAAAAACTTTAACGTAAATTCTAAGTCGAAAAAGGGGCATAATTCTGTCAAAATGCTTGATAGAGTTACCTCCTCCTGTCTACAGGTTGGGGTCATGATGGTGAACAAGTGTGCAAAGTTTCAAAGCCATATGTCAATGGACTTTGAAAATATTTGAACTATTACAAAAACTTTAACGTAAATTCTAAGTCGAAAAAGGGGCATAATTCTGTCAAAATGCTTGATAGAGTTACCTCCTCCTGTCTACAGGTTGGGGTCATGATGGTGAACAAGTGTGCAAAGTTTCAAAGCCATATGTCAATGGACTTTGAAAATATTCGAGGTATTACAAAAATTTTAACGTAAATTCTAAGTTGAAAAAGGGTCATAATTCTGTCAAAATGCTTGACAGAGTTACCTCCTCCTGTCTACAGGTTGGGGTCATGATGGTGAACAAGTGTGCAAAGTTTCAAAGCCATATGTCAATGGACTTTGAAAATATTTGAACTATTACAAAAACTTTAACATAAGTGGTTATGCCGACGCCGACGCTCGGGTGACTGCAATAGCTCTACTTATTCTTATCGAATAGTCGAGCTAAAAATTTGTTTGTACTCCAAGATTAGCTGGGAAAAACCCAAAATGTTTAGTAATCCCAGAGTTAGATTATTGTATTTTTCTTTGAAATCATGAATTTAAATCAGCTTTTTTTTCTTCCAAAATTGGAAATCTAAGTGATGTTTACTAAAATCAAGAGGCTAAGGTCTCTTTCCAATTAATTGAGAGCCTTTTTAAACTGCATGGCTGTTCAGGCTGGCCTGACCTTATACTGGCGTTCACTTTAATGTCCAGCAGTGTCATGGCTTAAAATCAGCTCTATTTTAGAAAATTTGTCCTTTGTTTACAGCAAAATAAACAAAATGTATAAATTGTTTATTTGTTGGTTATAAACTGCTTTCACATCAGAGTATTTTAGTTAAATTGTTTATTTGTTGGTTATTAACTGCTTTCACATCAGAGTATTTTAGTTCTTTTTTCAGCTAAAATCTAACAAAACTTTGCTCATTAAGTTAAACACACATGGAAAATTGAGAACAGAACAGGTATGAAAACTATAGCAACAAAACATAGAGACCATCATACAGTATGATACTGTCACAGAAATTGATAAAGCCATGGTTAGTGTATGAGCTGATATTACACAAGACTCTGTATACTATCAAAGTGAAGGAAGTGAAATAAAATACTGACCAACAATTGCTATAACAAAAACAAACATGTCCCATTTAGCATAGAAAATTATATGTACCCAATGGTCGGCCAACACTTGACTAAAGATAGGACTACTATGATAGGTTTATATTTTCTTAATACATGAATTTTTTTTTTCAACATGTATGCTACTAGAATTTCAATAAACAGTTCTTGTTGTAGACATTTCACTTTGCAGATGAGATGCTTAAAATAGGAAGAATTCTGGCCGATGCATCTGTGTGAACTTTAACTTTGAACTGGGCCACATTTGACCGCAAGTTTGCTTCATTTGCAGTTTAACATCAACAAACAAACACTGTGAGGTTTACAGGTTTACATTTACTGCTTTTATTTGAGGAGATATTGGCAGGCATCTGTAGAGAACAACAGCCTATCCACAAGCTTGTTTGTTTATATTCCTGGAGGGTTATTAACTTGCATAGGTGACAGACAAAAGTTTTAAAGAAAAGAAATAACAATTTCTTCACTAAATTGTTAGTAATTTCCTCAAAATGACTCACAAAGTTCAAGACAGACTGTTAAAAACAAGCAAAAAGGAACAGCCGATCAAATCTAGCTAAGCTTCGATAAAAAGTTTTACTTCAAAGCTAATACCTGTATGTTCCTTCACGACAAGCCTCATATATCCTATAAAACCATAGCAACGACACACAAGTAGTGGTATATTCTTCTCCCATAGACATTTTCCAAGTTTTAATAAAGTCCTGAAAAATTAAAAAATATATATATTTATTTTTTTTTGTTGCACCAACACAGTTTAGGACATTAACGACTTTCTAGCTTTACTGATGGAGGAAGTCCTCAGATGCCCTTCTGTATATTATTTCAAGCATAAATGGGCTGCTGAGTAGAACCACTGATGTTCCTGAAGCCAGTTTGATAGCCTCCTCATTTAAAAGAAACCAAAAACACTGTTGGGATTCGAACCCAGTGGTGAGGGGTAAGTAATATAAAGTCTCAAAAATAAGCATTCAGCCACAGACAAACATTAGCTTGTAATATTAATTTAATCATATTTTATTGCTATATACATGTATATACAATACAGATACAAATTTCAAATGTATTCTAAACAGCAAAAGCAAACGGGTTGGTCCCAAGTTCTTACAACATTAGCGGTCGGCCCTCCCCGGTAGATAATGAAACGAAAAAACTATATTCAATACTATATAACATAAACATAGTGTATATCATGTATAATTGCTGATGGAATGAATCGTAAGAAACGATTTTTAACAATATACAATAAAATAATCGAACAGATAGAAATCAACGTTCGTGTATTTTATAAATTTATAAATATGGATGATCTAAGGATTCAGTATCACCTACCCCCCCACCCACCCCATAGTGTCACGGGTTTCGTTAAGGCTGTTATGTGCATTTACTTTATATTGGGTAAAATATAATATAATAATATATAATATAATGTAATATTAATCCTCAGAGTTCAAAACATATTTTGTCCTAAATGTAACCATTTTTTATGTAAATCTAGATGTTATGTAGGAATTATAAATTTTAATGTAGGAGTAGAAAAAGTTGACAAAACACATGTAAATATATGTAGAAGCTATGCATGGCTAAGAATTATTTCAAGACCTGTTTCACTTAGAATACAGCTGTTTTAAGATTAAGTCATTTGTTTATACTGTAAGTTTTTTCATTGTAGCCATGTCTAATTTCAAACAACAACATTGATATTAATATAATGTAAATACAATGTATAATTATGTTTAAGCAAAATCTAACAATTATAACAATATGTATTCAAATGTTGTATGATTTGAACTACAATGTTTTGCATAGAGAGGCAAATAATAAATGTTCAATCAATTATCCCTTTGTTGTTTGTTTAATATTGCTTGCTAAAGTACATAAATTATATATATCTAAATAACATGGCCAGTAATGACATGTATCATCTTTATAATATGAGAAAGCAAGTTGGTTTTATGCTGTAGGCATGGCTGGTCTGGTTTCATACGTTAGAATGGAGGGCCTGGTTTTATACATTAGAATTGCTGGCCTGGGTTTTAAACCATAGGCATGGATGGTCTAGTTTTATACTGTAGGCATGGCTAGTTTGGTTTCATAATTTAGGACATCTGGCCTGGTTTTATACTAAAGGCATTTCTGTCCTGGTTTTATACCATAGGCATGGCTGTCCTGGTTTTATACAGTGGGCAAGGCTGGCCTGGTTTAATACTGTAGGCATGTCTGGCTGTTTTATACTGTAGGCATGTCTGGCCTGGTTTTATACTGTAGGCAAGGCTGGTCTGGTATTATACTGTAGGCATGTCTGGCCTGGTTTTATACTATAGGCATGTCTGGCCTGGTTTTATACTGTAGGCAAGGCTGGCCTGATTTTATACTGTAGGCATATCGGTCCTGGTTTTTATACTGTAAGCATGATTGGCCTATTTTTATACAGTAGTCATGTCTGGCCTGGTTTTATACTGTACATATGGCTGGCCTGGTTTTATACTGTTTAGATGGCTTGCCTGGTTTTAAACTGTAATCCTGGCTGTCCTGGTTTTATACTGTACATTTGTTTGGCCTGGTTTTATACAATAGGCATGCCTGACCTGGTTTTAATTTTATACCATAGGCATGACTATCTTGGTTTTATACTGTACACATGTCTGGCCTGGTTTTATACTGTAGGCATGGCTATCCCGGTTTTATACTACCGGGATGTCTTGCCTGGTTTAATACTGTAAGCATATCAGTCCTGGTTTTATACTGTAAGCATGATTGGCCTAGTTTTATACTGTAGGCATGACTGGCCTAGTTTTATACTGTAGGCATGGTTGGCTTGGTTTTATAATATACATATGTCTGGCCTGGTTTAATACTGTAGTCCTGTCTCGCATGGTTTTAATCTTAAAGCATGGCTGGCCTGGTTTCATATTAATACCATAGGCATGGCTGTCCTGGTTTTATACTGTCTGCATGACTGTTCTAATTTTAAACTGTAGGCTTGACTGGCCTAGTTTTATACTGAACATATGTCTGGCCAAGTTTTATACTGTAGGCATGATTGGCCTAGTTTTATTCTGTAGGCATGGCTGGCCGGTATTGTGGTTTATACTGTAGCATGACTGTAGGCATGGATGACCTGGTTTTACAATGAAAGCCTGGCTGGCCTGGTTTAATATTGTTAGTATGTCTGGCCTGGTTTTAAACTGTAGGCATGACTGGCCTGGTTTTATACTGTAAGCATGATTGGCCTGGTTTAATACTGTAAGCATGGCTGGCCTGGTTTTATACTGTACAAATGACTGGCATGATTTTATACTGTAGGCATGGCTGGCCTGTTTTTATACTGTACATATGGTTGGCCTGGTTTTATACTGTAGGCATGACTGGTCTGGTTTTATACTGTAAGTATGTCTGGCCTGGTTTTATACTGTAGGCATGTCTGGCCTGGTTTAATACTGTAATCCTGTCTGGCCTGGTTTAATAATGTATGTCTGGCTTGGCTTAATACTGTAGGAATGGCTGGTCTGGTTTTATACTGTAGCATGATTGGCCTGGTTTAATACTGTAGGCATGGCTGGCCTGGTTTAGTACTGAAGGCATGGCTGGCCTGGTTTTATACTGTAAGCAAGGCTGGGCTGGTGTAATACTGAGAGTATGGCTGAACTGGTTAAATACTATACATATGGCTGGCCTGGTTTCATACTGTAGGCATGGCTGGCCTGGTTTAATACTGTAATCATGGCTGGCCTGGTTTAATATTGTAGGCCTGTCTGACCTGGTTTTATACTGTAATCATGTCTGGCATGGTTTAATACTGTAGGCATGGCTGGCCTGGTTTTATACTAGAAGTATGGAAGGCCTTATTTAATACTGTAATCATGTCTGGCCTGGTTTAATACTGTACGCATGGCTGGCCTGGTTTTATACTGTAAGTACGGCTAGCCTTGTTTAATACTGTAGGTATGGCTGGCCTGGTTTTATACTGTAAGCATGGCTGGCCTGGTTTAATACTGTAGGCATGTCTGGCCTGGTTTAATACTGTAAGTATGGCTGGCCTGGTTTAATACTGTAATCATTGCTGGCCTGGTTTAATACTGTAGGCATGTCTGGCCTGGTTTAATATTGTAGGCATGTCTGGCCTGGTTTAATATTGTAATCATGTCTGGCCTGGTTTAATACTGTAATCATTGCTGGCCTGGTTTAATACTGTAGGCATGTCTGGCCTGGTTTAATATTGTAGGTATGTCTGGCCTGGTTTTATACTGTAATCATGTCTGGCCTGGTTTAATACTGTAATCAAGTCTGGCCTGGTTTAATACTGTAGGCATGGCTGGCCTGGATTTATACTGTAAGTATTGCTGGCCTGGTTTAAGACTTAATGTATGGCTGGGCTGGTTTAATACTGTAAGTATTGCTGACCTGGTTTAATACTGTAATCATGTCTGGCCTGGTTTAATACTGTAATCAAGTCTGGCCTGGTTTAATACTGTAGGCATGGCTGGCCTGGATTTATACTGTAAGTATTGCTGGCCTGGTTTAAGACTGTATGTATGGCTGGGCTGGTTTAATACTGTAAGTATTGCCAGGCTTTCTACTGCCTCTACCAAAAAAACTAGGGAAAAAGTAGGGCATTTTTTTACCAAAAAGTAGGGCAAAGTAGGGATTTCTGATGTTAAAAACTAGGGATAAAGTAGGAATTTCTTACCGTTTTAGTTAAGAATTAGCAAAACATACCATCACCAAGACCACATCAGGCTGTGTGTATCTTCAGTTCAGTCCATGCTTGAAAGACATGCACCTCATAGGCAGAATGTTGCTGAATGTTTTGCCAAGGCACCATGAGCAGAGCTGCATCAGTACTAAGGGTGTAGTACTTAAGTACCAGTTCCAGTACTTGCCAAGTTTTGCAGTACCATTTCCAGTACTAGTACTTGATTTTAGCTTGGTACTGCAGTACCAGTACTTTTTTGGGGGAAGTAATTAAGTACAAGTACTAATACTTTTATATATTCATCAAAGTTTGAATAAATACACAGTGTCATTCAAAATAATTGCAAACATTATTCCACAAAGAAATAAAATCATTTACATTAAAGTTGACATTGCATTTTTACAACTTAAATGAACGAACATACCTTTTACAAACAATAATCATCATATATTCAGGTCATATGTTAGTGTTTTGTAACCACAGTCAACTGTAATACAATGCATTATCTTACATTTTAAACCCACCAGTCTTTTTGTTGCCTTTTACACCTTCACACCTCTGTTCAATTTATACCAAAGTAAATAACTTTTTTATGGTGCTAAGCCTAACAATATCACTTGAAATATGATTATTTAGAGCAGAAGTAATTTATTAGTGTTTATTTCGCTCTTTTTTTTACTAGTAAATACAAAGTAATAAGATTGCAATAAGGATATTTTACCAGCAAAGAGTTGTTGACTCTGTTTATCTCAATTTAATTTTACTTTAAGTCTTTGGTGCTTTTTTTATGATGAATACTATGTTAACATTTGAAGGAATATTGCAGCAAATTATTTATAGATTTGATAACTTACTTTTTCAAAAAAATAAAATAATATGTGAAATTTACAGCTTTACTTTATGAATAAAAATAATGACATTTTTATCAAAACCAAAAATACTGCCTAGTAATGCAGTAGCAGTACCACTTTTTTAAGACAGTAATGCAGTACCAGTACCTGAGTAGTAGCAAAATTTTGTAAGAGTAATTCAGTATCAGTACCAGTACTTGCAAAATTGCTCCAGTATATACTGCAGTACTAGTACCAGTAATGCAGCTCTGACCATGAGTCTTTCAAGGGTGGACATCACAAGGAGACACTAACACACACCTGAACTATTAATCAATTGCAACTGAAATACAACTGAAATACCATTTTAAATATCTTCTTTTTTTCATTTCATTTCAAAATGAAAAAGTAGGGATAATAGGGCTATTTCAGAAAAAAGTAGGGCAAAGTAGGGATCAAAAGAAAAAAGTAGGGAAAAGTAGGAAAAGAAGGAAAAGTAGGGACCAGTAGAAAGCCTGTATTGCTGACCTGGTTTAATACTGTACATATGGCTGGCCTGGTTTCATACTGTAGGCATGGCTGGCCTGGTTTAATACTGTAATCATGGCTGGCCTGGTTTAATATTGTAGGCATGTCTGGCCTGGTTTTATGCTGTAATCATGTCTGGCCTGGTTTAATACTGTAGGCATGTCTGGCCTGGTTTTATACTATAAGTATGGCTGGCCTTATTTAATACTGTAGGCATGGCTGGCCTGGTTTAATACTGTAAGCATGACTGGCCTGGTTTAATACTGTAAGTATGGCAGGCCTGGTTTAATACTGTACGTACGGCTGGTCTGGTTTAATACTGTAATCATGTCTGGCCTGGTTTAATACTGTAAGGCATGGTTGGCCTGGTTTTATACTGTAAGTATGACTGGCCTGGTTTAATACTGTACGTACGGCTGGCCTGGTTTAATACTGTAATCATGTCTGGCCTGGTTTAATACTGTAGGCATGGCTGGCCTGGTTTTACACTGTAAGCATGGCTGGCCTGGTTTAATACTGTAGGCATGTCTGGCCTGGTTTGATACTGTAAGTATGGCTGGCCAGTCAGGGTTCGAATTTAAGCTGGCATACTGGCAAAATGCAAGTTAAAATCTAATAATGCCAGTATAAATTACTCTAGCTGGCATTTATTTGCAAGTGACTGTTCATTTTGGATGTTTACATAATTGTTATCTTCTGAGCTGATGATGATGATACTGCAGTAACTGATGATGTTTACCTTAAAAACTTAAAAATAAATTTTAAGTTGCTCTACAGGTATTTATTTTTTCTGTGACTATATTTTGATGGATTATTTATAATAGCGAAACACTATTGGTTAGAACATCCAAGATGTTTTATCAGGGTCCAATGTTAATGCGTAGCACTCCTCTGTAAAGTGTTTACTTTTAAGCTGAAATATTTATTTATTTTAAGTAGATCAGTACCTCTGAGTTTTAAGGTTGTTGGTGTAATCAAGTACAAAATATGCTTAAATTAATGAAGGCCCCAAGAAATTCCATAACATGAACAAGTTTATAACTGTACATTGTCACCAGTGGGTGTTCCTCTGGTAAATCGAATCTGATCCCTTAACAATTGTTTATCATTTATAAATTAATGTGTTGAAATGTTTTTGTTTCTTTACAAGAAGACATCTGTGTTTACCAGTTATAAAGATGTTTCTGATATTCAATGGACATTCAAGCTTAATATCATTTGTCATACCAGATGTTCAAAATACATTGTCATTGTGTATTATAATAATAATAATAAGGTACGTGATCATGGAAATGCCAGTTGACTACCTCATATTGACAGTTAAACATTTGATAGCTTGCAAAAATCTGCAAGTAGAAAATCTTGCTAAATTCTAACCCTGGGCCTTGTTTAATACTGTAGGCATGGCTAGCCTGGTTTAATACTGTAAGCATAGCTGGCCTGGTTTTAAACTGTAAGCATGGCTGGGCTGGGCAAGGCTGGCCTGGTTTTATACTGTAAGCATGGCGGGGCTGGTTTCATACTGTAAGCATGGCTGGCCTGGTTTTATACTGTAAGCATGGCTGGCCTGGTTTTATACTGTAGGCATGGCTGGCCTGGTTTTATACTGTAGGCATGTCTGGCCTGGTTTTATACTGTAGGCATGGCTGGCCTGGTTTTATACTGTAGGCATGGCTGGCCTTGTTTTATACTGTAGCCATGGCTGGCCTGGTTTTATACTGTAAGCATGGCTGGACTGGTTTTATACTGTAATCATGGCTTGCCTGATTTTAAACTGTAGGCGTGTCTGGCCTGATTTTACACTGTAGGCATGGCTGGCCTGATTTTACACTGTAGGCATTGCTGACCTGGTTTTACAGTTTAAGCATGGCTGGCCTGATTTTAAACTGTAGGCGTGTCTGGCCTGATTTTACACTGTAGGCATGGCTGGCCTGATTTTACACTGTAGGCATTGCTGTGGCCTGATTTTAAACTGTAGGCATGTCTGGCCTGGTTTTATACTGTAAGCATGGCTGACCTGGTTTATACTGTAGGCATGGCTGGCCTGGTTTTATACCGTAGGCATGCTTTCTTCAATGCTATTACTCCAAAAGCTATATATTTTCAAACTTGTTAAACTTTTTTATCATCAGTATAGTATGTAGTAAATGAATTTCCATTTAAAAGTATATGTTACATGGTTTCTGTCAAGATATCATGGTAGAGAAAAATATGTTTGATTTTTTTTGGTGGATCAATATTTCAAATGAAAGTTACCTAGGTAAAACCACAATGCTTGTAAGTGAAAGACATCATAAAATTTTTCAGTATCCGCCAAGTGTTAAATGAGCCTCACCATGGCAAAACCAAAATAGTTCTGTTTGCGACCAGCATGGATCCAGACCAGCCTGCACATCCGCCCAGTTTGATCAGGATCCACGCTGTTTGCTGTCAGTTTCTCTACTTGTAATAAGGTTTGTAAGGGAACAGCATGGATCCTGATCAGACTGCGCGGAAGCGCAGGCTGGTCTGGATCCGTGCTGGTCGCAAACCCACAATGTTGGTTTTGTCCTGACACGGCTCAAATGGTTGCACAGGTTTAAAACTAACCTTTGACAAAGATTTGTAGCTATGACAACAGTGAACTGGTTGAAGAAATCTACATTTGTGTCCAGCATCTTGTCTGGTTGCTAAAATGATACAAGAAATAAACAGTATTATTTCATAGAAACAAGCAGATAAATTTAATTCAAATTAAGCATTAATTCTACAAATAGTTTAAAACCTAGTAATATACAGCTTAATAAGATCTTAGCCTCAAACCTTCTTGTTGCTTCTGACCCTAACTTAAATAGTATAGCTAGGAAAAAGTATGAAGTTGAAAACTTTGAAAAAAAACAACAACACCAACCCCCTCCCCCCCCAAAAAAAAACCCCCACCAAAAAACCACCAAAAACAACAAACAGAAAAAGAAACAACAAGAAAAAACAAGGAGTCTTGTATGTTTAAATAAAATATGTGAGATTTTAAGCATTGAAATATTTTTGCAAGGAGTAAAGTCAAACAACTTCTTATGACAGTTTTCATACAAAGGCTGTATATTTTCCCATTTTCAAACAGCTGGTCTTGAAATTCAAGGTACTTTGTCTATTAAATTAACATCTTAATTATACAGCTTCAATTTTTACACTCCCAACTAGGCTGTCCACTAAATAGTTGAAAACAAGAGGGCCATGATGGCCCTGAGGTCGCTCACCTGTATATAGGCCCCCGGAGCGGGGCCAGTTTAAATCCCAGGGCTTTTATTTGAACAAACTTGGAAGACACCAATTAGAAGATGTTTCATGCTAAACATCTAACCTCTAACTCATTGGGTTTTTTTAAAAGAAGATTTTTTAAGTTTTTACTATACACATATAGTTAAAAACAATGACACCTCTGGGGCGGGGCCAGTTTTGACCCCAAGGCTTTTATTTGAACAAACTTTGTAGACACTTACTAGAAGATGTTACATGCTTAATATCTAAACTCTAGCTATTTGGTTTTTTTTCAAGTTTTTGCCATACACATATAAGGAAAATCAATGACCCCCGGGGTGGGGCCAAGGGCTTTTATTTGAACAAACTTTGTAGACACTCACTAGAAGATGTTTCATGCTTAATATCTAAACTCTAGCTATTTGGGTTTTTTCAAAGAAGATTTTTAAAGTTTTTGCTATACACACATAAGGAAAATCAATGACCCCCGGGGCTGGGCCAATTTTGACCCCAGGGCTTTTATTTGAACAAACTTTGTAGACACCCATTAGAACATGTTTCATACTAAATATCTTAGCTCTAGCTCTTTGGGTTCTTTAAAAGAAGATTTTTTAAGTTTTTACTATATGCATATAGGGAAAATCAATGACCCCTGGGGTGGGGCCAATTTTGATCCCAGGACTTTTATTTGAACAAACTTGGTAGACACTCATTAGAAGATATTTCATGCTAAATATCATAGCTCTAGCTCTTTCGGTTCTTTAAAAGAAGATTTTTTAAGTTTTTACTATATGCATATAGGGAAAATCAATGACCCCCTGGGGCGGGGCCAATTTTGACCTCAGGGCTTTTATTTGAACAAACTTGGTAGACACTCACTAGAAGATGTTTCATGCCAAATATCTAAGCCCTAGCTTTTTGGGTTTTTCAAAAGAAGATATTTAAAGTTTTTTCTTTCGGTTGCCATGGCAACCAGAGTTCTGCTTGGAATTAAATTCTTTGAACAATTTTTAAAGGTGACCACCAAAGGAACATTCCTGTGAAGTTTGGATGAAATTGGCTTAGTGGTTTATGAGGAGATGTCATGTAAAGTAAAAGTTTACGGACGGACGCCGGACGGATGACGGACGAAAAGCGATCACAAAAGCTCACCCTGTCACTTTGTGACAGGTGAGCTAAAAAGATACATAGTCTGTGAACATAAAGATGGTAAGTCAGAGACTGTAGTGTGTCTGAATATTTAATACTTTTCAACTTGACCATCGATCTTGATAGGTCATTATAGCTAACACATGTATTTCATCTCATTTGTATATTGAAAATGTACCATATAATTGAATTCAACTTATAAAATATTTATAATTTAAATTATTCTTCAAAGTTTTTCTTAAGAAAAAGAACACTAAAAAAGAGCCCCTGGTATAGGATTGAAGTAGAAAATGATTGAGATGGCAATCATAACTGGCTGGCTATTGAGGATCTTATTATCTCCTTGAAACTCTGACTTGCATTTTAACCAGTGACTGAACCCCTGGATCAGATGGGGTATCAGGCCCATACATTACCTGCCTGACTTCCTACACCTTTATCAAATATAAATCATTTGATAAGTCACAAACATAAAAAATTTCCATAACCTAAACCTAGGCTACAGTAAGTTTTCTCTAGACACAACATGTTTATAACTTGTAAAATCGATACATCATTATTATATTTTATACTATAATGACCGAATATATAAATTATAACTTTTATATATTCAGTAACAGATTGATTATAATTTATAACAGATTGATACAATATGAGCATGCTTTACACTAGTGATAACAATTTTCTGTCATGTCATGACATATGTTAACCCTGAACATGCTGAATATTCTAAATGGACTTGTCCCACTTCCATTTTAGGACTGTCAATTATAAATTTAAGGTATATAAATTTGAATTTTCAAAGTTTGTCAACCAACGAATGTGCTGGCTGGCCTGGCTCTGTACTGGTGGTTCCAGCACTTTAATGGTTAAGTATATGTGCCATTAATTACATAAAACAAATCCAGGGACTGACATCCACCACTGTGACAAATTTCTTAATGTCTATTTTCACATAATTATATGTTATAATACATTGAAATTCGATGAAGGAGTTTTTCACTTTAAATGCTAAAGAACTAGTTATCTAATTAAACATTAGGAGATATGGTGTATCAAACTGACATACAAACATATAAGCTGCGTCATGACAAAACCAACATAGTGTGTTTGCCACAAGCATGGATCCAGACCAGTCTGCGCATCCGCGCAGTCTGATCAGGATCCATGCTGCTTGCTTACCATCCCTATTACAAGTAGAGAAATTAAAAGCAAACAGCATGGATCCTGATCAGACTGCGTGGATGCAAAGGCTGGTCGCAAACCCACTATGTTGATTTTGTCGTGACACGGCTCATATCATAAAAATTCTTTTGTCATCCACGTACTTTCCTTTTAACGTAAGTTTCAGCTTTACAGCCTTTTTCAAAATAATACAAATTTAGTTCTGCCTATACTTTATTACTGCCATCATTATTTTACAATGATAGAATGTAAAACTTTTCTAGAATTGTATTATTTTGATTAAGGCCATATGGGCGAAATGTAAATAAAGCAAGAGCTGTTAGTAAGACAGCATGGTTGACAGTAAAACCAAAGCATGGGGGGGATTAAATAAAAAAAAAAAATAAGTAAAAAAAGAGTTATAATTCTGTAGGTGGGTTGTTTGGTAGGTTTTCAAGTTGGTAGATTGGTTGGTCTGTTAATTTTACAATGTTTCAGCCTGATACCAGTCAGTCAGATTTTGTTTCCACCTATATTTGTCAAGGAAGACCCCAGTTGCCCAAATTATCACTCAATCTTATTAACTTAGTTAATCAGGTTAAATTTCAAGTCACAGCTGTAATTAAGACCATCTATTATCATAGACAACATACATGGGTGCAAGATAAAAATATGAGAAAATCTTGGTTTTATATAGAAAAATAGAGCTTTCAGGAGTACAAAAATCAAAACTCCAGGCAAACGCCTGAAAACGTGAATCCATGAACATATGAGCCGCGTCATGGCAAAACCAACATAATGGGTTTGCGACCAGCATGGATCCAGACCAGCATGCACATCCGCAGTCTGATCAGGATCCATGCTGTTCGCTATCAGTTTCTCTACTTGTTAAAGAGTTTGTAAGGGAACAGCATGGATCCAGATCAGACTGCGCGGATGCGCAGGCTGGTCTGGATCCATGCTGGTCACAAACCCATTATGTTGGTTTTGTTGTGACGCGGTTAATTTATTATTACAACCAAATTGATTTTTCAAATCTGCCAATCTAAGGTGATTTTTTTCTTTCTTATCCAATACTTGCTAAATATTGACTGAAATACTTTGTCCCCCCTTTAAAAGTTCTTATCAAACATATATACAAAATGCAATTATAATTTTTGGGTTGTTTTATAATTCACATTGACTTCATAGTTTATGAAAAGATTCTAACTGATAATTTGAGCTGCACTATAGGCATAGGCATGTACCTTAGCAGTATGTGTATGTCCCTTGTGTGAGTCAAACTCACAGTGGTAATCGGCAAGAAAACAGATCAGCAAACCTAAACCACTCAGCCTCTATATTAATTAAAAGCAATATACAACCATACAAAACATCCATATACAACCATAATTATTTTTCCATCGATTGGATTTAAAAATCTGAATACTAATGTGAGCAAGTAATATTTCAATATTGAAGTCACATTTACTTGTCACAGATATTGCCTTTAATATGAACTAGTTCATGGACTGAAGCCTTGACATAGAAAGAAAAACTAGTTTACCTTGTTCCTAAAACAAGGCGGACCTTAATACTAAGTCATTTTAATATTTGCTGTACAAGATGTTAAAACATGGGGACAATTTTGAATCTGTAATTTCTTCAATAACATCACAGTTCTAGTTTTTAGACAAATAATTTCAAGATGTCATCAAGCCAGCCATACTTATAAACAGTTAAAATATAACAAGAGGGCCATGATGGCCCTGAGGTCGCTCACCTGTATATAGCCCCCCCCCCCCCCCCGGGCCAATTTTTACCCAAGGGCTTTTATTTGTTTATTTGAACAGACTTTGTAGACACCCATAAAAAGATGTTTCATGCTAAACATCTAAGTTCTAGCTCATTGGGGTTCTTAAAAGAAGATTTTTAAAGTTTTTACTATACACATATAGTTAAAAACAATGACACCCCTGGGGCAGGGCCAGTTTTGACCCCAGGGCTTTTATTTGAACAAACTTTGTAGATATTTACTTAAAGATGTTTTATGCTTAATATCTAAACTCTAGCTATTTGGGTTTTTTCAAAGAAGATTTTTAAAATTTTTACTATACACATATAGTTAAAATCAATGACCCCCTGGGGTGGGGCCAATTTTGACCTCAGGGCTTTTATTTGAACAAACTTGGTAGACACTCATTAGAAGATGTTTCATTTAAATATCTTAGCTCTAGCTCTTTGGGTTCTTTAAAAGAAGATTTTTTAAGTTTTTACTATATGCATATAGGGAAAATCTATGACCCCCTGGGGCGGGGTCAATTTTGACCTCAGGGCTTTTATTTGAACAAACTTGGTAGACATTCACTAGAAGATGTTTCATGCCAAATATCTTAGCTCTAGCTCTTATGGTTCTTTAAAAGAAGATTTTTTAAGTTTTTATTATATGCATATAGGGAAAATCAATGACCCCCTGTGGCGGGACCAATTTTGACCACAGGGCTTTAATTTGAACAAACTTGGTAGACTCTCACTAGAAGATGTTTCATGCTTAATATCTTAGCTCTAGCTCTTTGGGTTCTTTAAAAGAAGATTATTTAAGTTTTTACTATATGCATATAGGGAAAATCAATGACCCCCTGGGGTGGGGCCAATTTTGACCCCAGGGCTTTTATTTGAACAAACTTGGTAGACATTCACAAGAAGATGTTTCATGCCAAATATCTTAGCTCTAGCTCTTATGGTTCTTTAAAAGAAGATTTTTTAAGTTTTTACTATACGCATATAGGGAAAATCAATGACCCCCTGGGGCAGGGCCAATTTTGACCCCAGGGCTTTTATTTGAACAAACTTGGTTGACACTCACTAGAAGATGTTTCATGCCAAATATCAAAGCTCTAGCTCTTTGGGTCCTTTAAAAGAAGATTTTTTAAGTTTTTACTATATGCTTATACGGAAAATCAATGACCCCCTGGGGCGGGGCCAATTTTGACCCCAGGGCTTTTATATGAACAAACTTGGCAGGCACTCACTAGAAGATGTTTCATGCCAAATAACTAAGCTCTAGCTCTTAGGGTTGTTTAAAAGAAGATATTTAAAGATTTTTAAAGAGTTCTGCATGGAATTAAATTCTTTGAACAATTTTTAAAGGTGACCACCAAAGGAACATTCCTGTGAAGTTTGGATGAAATTGGCTCAGTGGTTTATGAGGAGATGTCATTTAAAGCAAAAGTTAACGGATGGACGACGGACGGACGCCAGACGAAAAGCGATCACAAAAGCTCACCCTGTCACTTTGTGACAGGTGAGCTAAAAACAAGAGCTGGTTGAACCGGGTGATGCTCCCAGAATAGGTTTTGGACACCGGAAGGTATACCTCTTGTAGTGTCAGAGTTATGTCACAGACAAAGTTCAAAGTGTAAAAACAACCCAAATGCTGTGCACGACACATTGTCTCAATATGGTGATCTTTTCTGTGAAATAGTTGTAAAATCCGACTACAAATAACAAAGTTATGGGCCGGGCATGATTCTGCTGCAAGGTCATGCTGTGACCTTGACCTTCAAGGTAGCAACCCTAATGTTGCATGTGACACGTCAATTCAATATGGTGATTATCTCTGTGAAATAGTTGTTAAATCCGACTTCAAGAAACGAAGTTACCGTATAAGTACTTTTTTCTGTGGGAACTTTATTTCTGCTATTTCTGCGGTTTGTTACGACACCGCAGATTTAAAAACCGCAGAAAATTAAGCCTTTCTCGGCTTTGTTTATGTAAATATGTGTCGGAATTTCAGCTACCGGTAATGTCTAACTACATTACCTAACAATTATCATGTATTGTTATCGGCTTTTAACGGTATAAGTAGATTTTTCTTTCTGTCATGAATAAAAGATTATAAAAAAATCGTTACTTTGCTTGTTATTTTTGTTGAAATAAATATCATGTTGGTATGATTTTCGCTCACTCTGAGCTTGAATTATTTGATATAATAAAATGACTATAGTATATGGAGGTTGAAGGTGCTAAACGAGTCGAAATCTCAGGCTTTGGAGACAAACGACAATTCACTGTCGTATTTGCTGGTACACTGCAAGGTAAATCTAAATTTTCTCTGCCGAATATTTTATATAATTGAATGCTTGATAAAACTTATATTTTTTATCATTGCAATTAAATATTAAAATTGTGTTTAAAAATGTGTTCATGTGCAGTGTATATCGTTGTTAATACCGCTGTTTTAGTTTAAAATAATTTTAACAACACCATTATCAAAAACCTGATAAAATGACCATTGTTTGAAATTATCATTAAAACCTGCAATAAACACGCTTTTATGTACCACTGTGTTATGTGCGAATTTGCCATTGTGTATTTTTCACACTTACCTGTAAATGACCACTTAAGCGAAATGATCGAAATTCTTTTATTCATGTTGAAAGAGACGAACATTTGCAAGTTTTTCCACAGATTCTTTTCAATGTATAAACATGCATACTTTAATTGTTGTGAATATAATGAATATATATATAATGAATATAAGGACTATAATGAACCTAAAGATAGTAAAATACATGAATGCTTCAAATTTAAACACATACAGTATTAAAATTGTTGTCATTGCATGTTGTTGTTCTTTTTTCTTAATAATTACCTAATACTGGTATATAGTGTATATACCGATACATGATGATTACAACGAAACACATTATCAGTCGTCTGCATTTTACTGGAAGTAATGACACATCAACAAATCTTGAAATGCTGTTTATTTTTATTGGTTAATTGTGTACAAATATCATGATTTAAACGCAGAAATAAAACACTTGAATGGGAGAATGATGGCACTGCAGAAATAAGAAACGCAGAAATTTAAGACCCCTAATTTTAACGAATATCGCAGAATTTTAAGACCGCAGAAATAAGTACTTATACGGTATGGTCCGGACACTATTTTGCTGCAAGGTCATGCGGTGACCTTGACCTTCAAGGTAATGACCTAAATGTTACGCTCTACACCTCGTCTCAATATGGTAGTCATTTCTGTGAAAAAGTTGTAAAATCCGACTTCAAATAATGAAGTTATGTGCCGGACACAATTTTGCTTCAAGGTCATGCTGTGACCTTGACCTTCAAGGTAGCAACCCAAATGTTGCGCGCGACACGTCGTCTGAATATGGTGATCATTTCTGTGAAATAGTTTTTAAAAAAATTTAAAGGCCAGCACGAATTCGGGACATACGTACAGACGGACTGACGGATGGTAGAACTGACGGCCAGACAACCCCACGACTATATGCTCCAATGACCAATCACCATATTAAGTTTGAAGTTCCTAGGCCTAAGCGTTCTTTTATTATTGATCTGAAACCGTTTTTACCTACAAGGTCAATGTGACCTTGACCTTTGACCTCTTGACCCCAAAATCAATAGGGGTCATCTGCTGGTCATGCCCAATCACCATACCAAGTTTGAAGTTCCTAGGCCTAAGCGTTCTATAGTTATCGATCGGAAACCAAATTTGGGACGTATGTACAGACGGACTAACAACCCTTTGACTATATGCTCCCCCGAAATTTTTCTGGGAGCATAATAAATATAAGTAAGTTGCAGCAGTGTTAATTTGTTTCACCCTTTTGAGCAATAAAAGCATTTCCCACTTCCCCAACCTCCTTCCCATTTTTTTTAAATTTCCAATCGAAGAGTAAATGCACAGGAAATGTCCAAATAACATTATATTTTGCCATAATTGTGTTGAAATTAATATTTTACTATGCCAAAATAATCAATAATCAATTCTAACCACAGAATTTTCTACTAATACCTTTTCAAACGTATGGGCAACCTTCAATTTTCAACAAAAAAGGTGGGGCAGTCTTTTTATAATTAAGGTTGTTTTTATATCTTATCCTAAACATTTTGTCATGATCAAATTGATCAATAATCACCATTATATCATTATATTAGCGAATGTCTTGAAATATATCACTATTTCAACTGGACAGTGAAAATAATGAGCATAATGTCCTTTTAAAGCTGACTAATATGTTAATATAATGCTGAAGTCCAAACTACATTTGACTTTTTCTGATATTTTATTCCAGTTTACTAGAATAAATGGAAGGAGCTATAAAGGGAAAAATTATTTTGCTTCAAACACTGTATCAAATTTAACATACTGGAAATTCCAGCAGTCAACTTGTATATTACCTATACTTCTACACTGCATTACTGATGCTATAAAGATAACCCTTATATCTAACCTGAACCTGACAACTTTATTTAAAGAACTAGTCAACCTTCTATTTTTGTTGATAATCAATTTTCGGGATATCAAAATAAAAATTTGAGGCATAAATTTTCATATCCTAGACTGGTACACATATTTCACAGTCATAAAAAGTGTACCATGAGTAAAATATGTGAACCTGTCTGTCTTGTAGGCAGTGAAAAGATGAATAATTACCTCTTCCATAAAATCTCCGGAAACATCTTCATTCAATTCAGATAAATACTCAGTGGCAAATTTTGCTCTAGACTGAAATATAAAGAAACTATTAATTTTACAATGATGAAATCAACCACTATAAATTTTTGATAAAACTTAATGATCTGAAATATTATCTCATCATTACTGGTGTTCATACTTATTTCAAAGTTGTTAATAAATTAATGACATTTTTCATAGTCAACATTTATTTCCTATTTCCATTTCTATACCAGTGTCAAATTTAAAACTCCTGTGATTTCCAAATAGACATCAAGAAAATGAGCTTAACTAGGTCTGGAAGTTAGCATACTTAGTCTATCTCTTAGCTCCTTAAGAGGTAACATACTTTCGCTTGTATCTGGAAGTTAACATACTTTATATTACTGCATGTTTGTAACGTTGCTTTTCATTGCATAATCGTTATGTTTATACAGTTTTATATACACAACTCTTGTTGATTCATGAAGAAATCTTACTTTTTACTCTAATAAATGATGTTTGCTGTATTATAAATTTGTTATAAAGATTTTTGATAGGTTATATGGCCGTATATAAACGGCTGTTTGCAATATCACCCTCGCCTAGCGGCTCAAATTATATATATAAGTTTATATAGGGCCATATAAACTGTCAACAATCTTTAAAACTAATAATTTATAGTATCTCCTGGTTCTTGAAGTTAGTATATATATGTTATTTCCTAGGTTTTAATGTTATTTATAATACTATATCCTGTGTATTGAAATTCTCATACTCTATCCTTGGTCTAGTAGTTAAAATTCTTTCTTTCTCATTATAATGAACATTTTAGGGTTTGACACAAGATCTACCCTTCAGTGGCCTTCATCTACCCTTTAAAGAACACAAGATGACATATTCTAAAATTGTAGCTAGAATCTCATATAATACAAGTTTAAATATATTAACAATAAATTATCACTTACCTGCCCTATTGACTCCTTAGTGAGGAAAAAACTGAAAACATTAACAACAACAACAAATATTAATAAAGACTAAAAGTGGCATAAAATATCTTGTCTTGTTTCAAAGTCATACTCAATTAGTATGGAACAGTTACATAACTACAGGAAGCCGTGATAAACATAAGAAATTTGTCAACTTTTATAATAGTTAGATGTTTGCTGAATGTGGTCTTTATTTTGAGATGGTCTTCAATACATGTTTGCTTTAAACATACATTTATTTAAGCTTGATTGCAAAACAAGTTCTTGCAACTTATATTAATCACGTTCGAGTCCGCTTCCTGGAACCAACTAGTACTGGTGTCACATGAAGAAACATGGTCATGACCCATGGACTCGGGCTCAAACCCATTATCCCCAGACTGAGAGGCAGACACCTTAACCACTAGCTAGGCTATTGCTTCCCTTGCACAAGATTGACAGCTGTGTCTAGTAGTAATCAATATGAAACTATTGTATGCATCTATGATCTAAAAAAAATATTATGATATAAAGTGATTATTACTTGTTGCCAACATCTTCTCCCTGTACTTTATTGCCATCAACAACAGTAAATGATCCAATTCCTGAAACACATAAGTATCATTTTTATTTGTATCTTCTCTAAAATCAAAACAACAAACACTAAAACGAATATACATTGTAGTCCTCCAGTATAAAATTATAAATTTGTTTATACGATAATTATAACCCTGCTTCATTTGCTGTCATAATGGCATTTTTTACATACCAAGGGGAGAAGGGGGTCAGTGGCATTTGTAGCCAAGTGCTTAAGGTCACTGACTTTAAACCAATTGCACATCAGCACTGTGTATTCCTTTCAGATTTTTTCATGTGTGGAAGCTATTCATTTAAATGATGGAATGTTCTACTTAGGTGCCCATTTGTGCCTGAAATAATGCACCAACGTGCTCCTGAGGTTCTATTCCACCAGTAAAGCTGGAAAGTCATCATATGTCATCTAACATGTTAGTGCATTATAAAACCCAACAAAATAAAAAAAAAAAGCAAAAAACCCACCCTTCATTATTACATTTTTTCTGATCACTCCTCCTACTTAAGGAAAATGCCCAGAAATGAACAAAAACTGTTGGTGGTTCGAAAGACAGACAGCAGCAAAGCAATATGCCCTCCATTCTCTTCGAAGGGGGGGGGGGGGACACATGAAAATATAGAAGTAATGAAAAGCTGATGCTTATTGGTGCTCATTTAGGTTAGTGGCTACCCTCTATTGTTCTCCTAGCCATGTAAGAGAAAAAGTAGCATTGTAAGAGCAGCGTCACAAAAACTTACTGCTACCTATTGTTCCCATTGTGTTTTTCTTCACAAGTCATTAAAATTTACTTAATGTCACTCTTATCAATATGGCTTATCTACCTTTAATCTAATGACCTCAAAATCAATAGAGGTTATCTATTGTTCATGAGCAATATCCCTTCTATGTAACAAAAACCATGGATTAATTCTCTTTTCAAGAAATTGATTGCATCACTGGCCAAGAGAAGTACAAACTGTCCAACCACTCACCACAGGGCATAAAAATAGTGAAATACCTGGTAATATTAAGTTTTTCAAAATTTCTGTCCCAGTAGCAGTTGCATTTATTAAGCATACCCTGGAAGTTTCTAATGCAGTCTGTCCATGGTCACCCCATAGCCTGAAACAAAAAATTAGAGTTACTCTTTAATTTCCTAAACAAAACACTTAAAATGTCTTTACTGGAACTATATTGTCAACCCTAGAACAGTAATGGGTTAACTCCTATTAGCATAAATTAAATAGTAGTGAACTTGTTACTGCATTAAAATAACAAGATTGCATTTGAGAAAAATGCTATGCCACCGCATGGTTCAAATTTCATATCTGTGCATCAAAGGACAAGAAAGTAGGTCACATCATCAAAATCTAGATCTAAGTTCAATTTTACAACTAAAACTGTGCACATGGTCAAAATTTCATTGCTGTACATCAAAGGACAAGAAAGTAGGTCACTGTTTCCTTGGGCAAGGCATAATTTTGACCCAAGGGTTTAATAACAATCTTGATACAGGTCCACCAAACAACATTTCAAGTCAAATATCTAAGCTATAGCTTTCTCCCATTCAGAAAACATTTGTTTTATTTTCTGTTTTTAATATGTGTACATAATGAGTATCACTGCCTAGAACAGTGCCAATTTTTGACATTTGAACAACTTTGGTAGAGGACCTATAGATGATATTATATATCAAATATCAAAGCTCTATGTCTTGAAACTTCAGAATTTTTTTTTTTTTTTTTTTCAATTTATGTACATAATGAAAATCAATGACACCCGGGGTTGAAACAATTTTGACCCCAGGGCTATAATTTGAACAATCTTGCTAGAGGTTCACTACACAATGTTTCATGCAAAATATCTTAACTCTATCCTATGTAAATTTAGAGAAGATGATTTTTTAAGTTTTAACTATATACATATAAGATAAACCTATGGCTCCCAGGGGCGGGGCTAATTTTGACACAAGATGCAAAATTTGAACAACTTTGGTAGAGTACCTTAAGATGATATTATTTAACAAATATTAAAGCTCTAAGCCTTGTACCTTCAGACAATAAGATGTTTTTATTTTTTACTATATGTATATATTGAAATCAATGGTTATAATTTGAACAATCTTGCTAGAGGTTTACAACACAATGTTTCATGCAAGATATCTAACCTCTAGCATTTGTCAATTGCTAGAAGAATTTTCTAAAGTTTTTACTATATACATATAAGGAAAACCAATGACCCCTGGGGCTGGGCCAATTTTGACCCCAGGGCTATAATTTGAACAATCTGGGTATAGGTCTACCAGACAATACCTTATGCAAAATATCTAAGCTCTAGACCTTTTGGGTCTTTACAAGAAGGTGTTTTAAGTTTTTCTTTTATGTACATATAGCAAAATCAATGACCCCGGGGCGGGGCTTATTTTGACCCAAGGGCTATAATTTGAACAATCTTGGTAAGGGTCTACCAGATGATGCCTTATGCAAAATATCTAAGCTCTATGCTTTTTGGGTTATTACAAGAAGGTATTTAAAGTTTTTACTATATGTACATATAAGGGAAACCAATGACCCCCCCCCCCCCCCACCCCCGAGGCGGTGCCAATTTTGACCCCAGGGCTATAATTTGAACAATCTTGATAGAGTTCTACCAGACAATGCCTTATGCAAAATATCTAAGCTCTAGGCCTTTTGGGTCTTTATAAAAAGATTTTTTAAATTTATTATTATAATTCCTTTTGGTTGCCATGGCAACCATATTTCTGCATGGAATGAAATTCTTTGAACAACTTTGGAAGCCCTTCACCCAAGGAACAATCCAGCCAAGTTTGGTTGAATTTGGACTAGTTGTTTTTCACAAGAAGATATTTTAAGTTCACTATATAATCTATATAACACAAACATACACACAGGTCAGTGATTAATCTAGATGTGCGTCTTGCGTAAAATACGCATAAAAATCGAAAAAGACGCACAGTTTCAAAATATGTGCGTTCAATTTGACGCATGCTAATCAGGAAGTTTATAATCCAAAATATCACGATTAGTGATTTCTATGTACAGATTGATTACTTTAATTTCATTAGTTGAATAATTTTTCAATTTCTTCAGTTGAATAATTTAATTTCCGATGATATCAGGTGCAAGACTAATCCCCCATTTGCTTGAAACGTTAAATCCCAAGCAATTGTTGCTTGTGATCGGTAACCGCCCATTATCGGCATTAGCCAATCAGAGCGTCCATTTTGCATAAGAGCGATTCGCATACAATGGTGAAATATGCAGACATTGGCGCTAAAAATGAGAAGGGCACAGGAAAATCGTCAGCAAATGACCAAAGGCGCATCAGACTTATATTGTATGTTATTTAGTCATCCAGACAAAACTGGTACCAACAGCAACAGGTTACCCATTCCCCTGTAATTACGCATATTCTTGAGTTTATCCATTTCCCTATAGCATTTTTCCAAGTTATCTACTTACCTAATCCCTTTCCCACCCATATGAACTCGAGAACGGGACCGCAGATTGCGGCGTATATTTTCGATCGTCACTCGTGTAACGGTTTTTAAAAACGTTTCTGCTACATCTAAATATCTTTTAGTATTATCCGAGTGTATGGACTCAAAAAATATATTATCAATTGAACCCAATCTGTCTTTTTTAAAACTGGTCAAATTTTACGATATTATATTCAATATATACCGTAAATTTGATTTTTAAATGAGCAGATTATATTAAATTGAGATTAGATAATTTAAGACCACCCGCTCGCATAATATGAAAAGATATTCAAAGGTCGGACAAACTAAATGTAAAGCCGGTACGGATTCGGATTTATGCGCCGCAATATGCGGTCCTGTTCCAGAGTTCCTATGTTCCCACCCACTACTGCATTTCTACAACCGTAAATTTAATCCAATAAAGCAAACAAAAAATCATTTATCTACTTAATATTTTAAATAATTATCGGTAACTGAAATAAAAGTGTTGCTATTTTAAGAAATGCTGTAAGTTACAGTATAATCTGACAGGTGTGTAATGATTTCCCCTAAGGTCACTCAAGTTCACGCGGAGTGTAAAAAAAAAGATGTCTATTACGTCATCAGAATATTTGACAGGGTGATTAACCAATCAGGGAAACATTGTGCATGACTTTTTTTCATGATCAAAAGGTCTGTCTGCGTAAGCTTTCTACACAGAGGCATACAAGGAGCAATAAAAGTCGTCAGTATGTTTACAGTGTGAGAGGGACATTTTGTGCAAATTACGAACAATTAAAATGGATAATGCACAGTATAAGACACAAGTAGTAAGAAAATATAAATTATGAAAATTAGATTTTTGAGCAGCCAATAAAAATTGTTTTGCCTGCAATTAATATTAGTACCAAAAATAACGTTTTTATGCACTTTAATTACTTAATCGCTTGTTATAAAAACATGCAAATCATGTCAAGGATCTGCTATTAAAAAGACGCATTTATTTTGCTACATGACTCATTGATTTTGCTACAGGACTCATTGTCTTCAAACATGTGCGTCATCCGACGCATTGTAAGGAATTTCTAGATTAATCACTGCACAGGTGAATCCCTATATACCACCGCATCGCAGATTGCGGTGGCATAAAAAAAATATCAATTTTATCTAAACTGCCAACAAATTCAACAATGATAGATACATATGTAAGAGTAACATGATGGGAAATTTTGATTGCTTGTTTCCGAAGATATTGTAGGTTCAAGTATGACTGGTCTCAACAGTCCTCCCTCACATGATATCTTAATTTTTTGTCCTAGAAGCACACTCAAGGGCTGTTGAAGTTATCTCATAAGGTCCCTGGTATAAATTGAGGGGGAAACTGTACATAGCCATCATAGATATGATCACATAACATGTTACAATTTTCAAGAAAAAGACTCACTGATTGATGTTTGATAATGATTTTATTGCAGCTGTCGAATATCTTGTGTTTGTTAATTGGGAAAAAAAGATTTGTGCCTATACTTAGCCACTGGTGAAAGGGAAAAACTGCCTGAACTCTTATCTGAAAAGTACCTTTTGAATGATAACGTACCTATGGACTTCAGCAACAATCTAAGGATCATAAACAAAAAGATCATAAACAAGAAGACCATAAACAATTATAATATTGTATATGAACCAAGCTTAAGGTCATTACTTTGTCAAGTCTTGCATTATCATTACTATTGGGTTTGGTACAGTACTACCATTACTTGATTTTGGGCAAGTAATGCAGTACATTACTATTACTTGGACCAAGTCATGCATTAACAATACCATTATTTTTGAGCACAAGACAACTTCTTTTTGCCAAGCTAAGATGTTTTGTAGCTTACTTATATTTACAACAAATTAGGAACAGTTACATGTATCACTAGTAATTTGGGCATCAGCAACATTTGCACAATTAAATTCTGCCATGAATATATTCCAGTATTCAATGAGGTAATGATATTAAACAAGCAGGACATGACATTAATGGTAATATAACTGCCAAGGACAATAAAAGTTTGGTATTTGGATGTAAATTCCAAAAAATTGTCAAGTGCACAAGAAAGAACAATAAATCTGATTTTTGTATACTTATAATATTGCAGCAGTGACCATAAGTGGACAACAGCTTTGCAGGGCAAAGGTGTCCCTCCCCATCATCAGGGGCCAATTATGGAGATAAAAGGCCACATTTCCAATCAAAAATATCTGTCATTTTCTTCTATATTTCAATGTTTATACACAGAGGAAGGTAATGCTTGACTATTCCCACTGCTTAATAGTAAAACAAGAGCCTGGATAATGTAGGATTTTTTAAGTGCAAAAAGGGCCAAAATTCTGTCCAAATCCATGTTAGATGAGCCTTTGACAGTGCCTTCCTATTATGCTCTCAAATAAGTGTATATTAAGTTTCAAACTATTCCTTTCGGTAGTTATGAAGATACCAGCTTACACCAAAAAAAGTTCTAAATAAACAGAAGGATATATTAAATATGCAAAAAAGCAAATCAGTGTTATAGGGCCTTCTGTCAACACAGGGAACAAGTATGTTAAGTTTCACTACATTCCCTTCAGTAGTTACTGAGTATAAGAATCTTACACCGGCTGCCGGTACAGACCGGAATTATAAAATCTAGCTCGAGGGTGACTGTTTACGGGGGTAACGAGGCTCTGCCGAGTTTCCGCCGTAAACAGTCACCCGAGAGCTAGATATTCCTGTCTGTACCGACAGCCGGTGTTTGATTCTTTTTCTTGCATATAACATATCAATTATTTTTAAACAGAAATTACAAAAACGGATATTCTTATAACGCACTTTTTACTTATAGTAGCCTATGAACTGACAATTTCATTCAAAACGGTTAAGTGACGTCATCCTAAGAACGCAATTCATTCATAAAAGGCTTGCATCAATGATGTCATTTAAAACACGCGACTTGTCTTACATGGGGGGTGTAAGATAGAGTTTTCTAGCACCAGTGTAAACGGAAGATAATCCTGTCTGATATGCAAGAAATACTAGCCTACACCTGAAAACTTAATCAAGAATTTTCTAGATTGAAAAATAGACAGCATAGCTGGCATGCTTTATTATTCTCAGTACTTTACAGTAAAAACAAGAGCCTGGATTATGTAAAAATTTCTACTTTCAACAAGGGCCATATTTTTGTCAAAATCTATGTCAGAGTTATGGTCCTCTGAATAGTAACCTTCTTTTATACTCGCATATATGTATGTGAATTTTCAAACCGTTCTTTTCAGTAGTTTTGGAGATACCAACTTGAATGCAAAAACTAAACCACAGTGTGACTCCAACACCAATTGGGAACTTGTGTACAATATCTAACCCTTTTTTTGAATAGTCAAGATAAAAATAGGTATTAATATGAAAATCATAGGTATGGGAATTGTGTCAATCATGTTAGATAATCACAAAGAATAAACATGAGAAGTTTCAATCCTTCCCTTCGGTACATGTAATTATGGGTGGATTGTCACAGTGACATCCCTGCAACAGTTGTGACTTTTCCACTCAGCACCAGATTGGGTGAAATTCGTGCTGTGGGTCACTGTGAAATATTGCAATGACATCTTTCATTCAGATAAATACCCCATGTTATATTCATTGAATCGTTTGTTTTTGTTACTGAAATTCATCCAATGTCTAGGCACTTAAATTCACAAAAACACTTGTTAACAATAAATCAAATATAATGTTAACTAAGGTCTAAAAAATAGGTTTGTTTCTGGTAACATCTTTGACTTAACAATGGGTCGGTAGGTAGGCATTCTTTTTTTGTCTGAAATAAATAGTACAAAAAACTACTACAACAAACAGTTGTAGATCTATTATTAAAACTAGAACTGCCACTATCATGGCCTGAATACCCCTGCATACCACTTTGTCAGAATCAACAGTGGCCATTTAGAGCTCACGGACAACCTCCCTGCCAAATCTGAGGTTACTAAGCCAGTGCATTGCTAAGTTATGTATTCTACATGCTTCAAATGTGAAAATTTCAAAATCAATACATTGCGGACAGGACATTCTTTAGCAATTGAGAAGAAAAGCTTTTTTTGTCAAGGTCCCTGTGACCTTGACCTTTGACCCAGTGACCTCAAAATCAATAGGGGTCACCTTATAGTCATGATCAACATCCATGCCAAATATGAAGACTGTGGGTCAAAGGAATCTTAAGTTAATGGGTGGACAAACTTTTTGAAGTCAAAGTCCCTATGACCATGACCTTTGATCCAGTGACCTCAAAATCAAAATGGGTCATCTTCTAATCATGATCAACATCCATGCCATATATGAAGACTGTGGGTCAAAGGAATCTAAAGTTATTGGGCAGACAAACTTTTTGAGGTCAAAGTCCCTATGACCTTGACCTTTGACCTGGTGACCTCAAAGTCAATAGGGGTCATCTACTAATAATGACTAACCTCCATTCCAAATATGAAAACTGTGGGTCAAAGGAATCTTAAGTTATTGGGCGGACAAGCTTTTTGAAGTCAAGGCCCCTGTGACCTTGACCTTTGACTTGGTGACCTCAAAAGCAATAGGGGTCATCTACTTATCATGACTAGCCTCCATGCCAAATATGAAGACTGTGGGTCAAAGTAATCTTAAGTTATTGGGCAGACAATCTTTTTGAAGTCAAGGCGCCTGTGACCTTGACCTTTGACCTGAAGACCTCAAAGTCAAAAGGGGTCATCTACTAATCATGACTAACTTCAATGCCAAATATGAAGACTGTGGGTCAAAGGAATCTTAAGTTATTGGGCGGACAAGCTTTTTGAAGTCAAGGCCCCTGTGACCTTGACCTTTGACCTGGTGACCTCAAAATCAATAGGGGTCATCTACTAATCATGAATAACCTCAATGCCAAATATGAAGACTATGGGTCAAAGGAATCTTAAGTTATTGGGCAGACAAGCTTTTTGAAGTCAAGGCCCCTGTGACCTTGACCTTTGACCTGGTGACCTCAAAATCAAAAGGGGTCATCTATTAATCATGACTAACCTCCATGCCAAATATGAAGACTGTGGGTCAAAGGAATCTTAAGTTATTGGGCGGACAAGCTTTTTGATGTCAAGGCCCCTGTGACCTTGACCTTTGACCTCAAAATCATTAGTGGTCATCTACTTATCAAGACTAACTCCACGCCAAATATGACGACTGTAGGTCAAAGGAATCTTAAGTTATTGGACGGACAAGCTTTTTAAAGTCAAGGCCACCGTGACCTTGACCTTTGACCTAGTGACCTCAAAATCAATAGGGTCATCTACTAATCATGACTAACCTTCATGCCAAATATGAAGACTAAGGGTCAAAGGAATCTTAAGTTATTGGGCAGACAAGAAAAAACCGCCGACGGACGGCCGGACAGCTGGACGGACGGCCGGACAAGCTGATTCCAGTATACCCCCCTTACAACTTTGTTGTGCGGGGGTATAATAATATAGTTTCACATATATGACACTCTCTTGCAATCTGATTTACTAAAATTTTATTATAATATTTAAACTAGAAGGCGATTTATAATAGTTTCTAATAAAATTTTACAGAGCTGTATTATTTCCACTGTTTTATAAAACTTTCTGTCTGAAAACGAAAGAACAGAATTTTATGGATAATTAAATGAAAAGCAGTGCAACGAGACAATTTTTGAGACCAGAAAAACAAACGAAAAGTAATATTTAAATTGCTGAATTAGCTTCTGGAAATTGACGCTGCACTTTGAAGACGCAGTGTTGCATCTAGGCGGCGTGATTGCGCGATTTGCACATTTTTATGCAGATTGCGCATTTTAATGAAGTCAGTGCTCGCCAAGTCGCGCATCTGACAATCTTTTCAACTTAATTCAGTTTATCTTCATCGTATCTTTAACGCTTCAGCCATGTTTGGGTTTGACTAAAATGCATACTTAATCCCATGTAGCAGCCGACTGAGTCATCTCGCGTGTGTTTTGTAGTACTTGTCAATATTTTCTTTTTTTCTACTTCAGTTTTTGAGTGTACAATAGCTGTCAAAAATGCCTAAACGTAAAATAAATGAATTCTATTTGGTATGTCATATTGTAAGGTATATAATATTTATAAATATATGATGTTTTTGTTTCGTTGGGGGCCTTATATCTTTATATACATATATAGACCGATTATGTAAAATATTTGATTATGTGACTAGCGCCTGCAGAGCAACAGATAACGTGCGTATTTACGCAATTAATTTTATAAAATACGCAATTGATTTTTTAAGAATGCGTATCAAAACCCATTAAAAAAATTAAAATACGCAATTGTCTTAAAAACCCGTGCGTATTGTCATTTTCATCACCGCAAAATTAATCTGTAGTACACTCGTTGTTTTGGACAAATTATATCGATATGCATGATATCCGAATATTCCCGAATCAATGCCAACTAATCAACGGTCTCCGGTCTTCGACGGTCCCGGTCTCCAAAGACTGACTAAGCATGAGACCGTCGATTTGTCTACTCAGGTTGACGGTCTTTACAGACCGGCAGAGACCATCGATTTTGCGGAGACTGTCAATAAGTAGGTCCCAGCTATATCAATAGACGCTTTGAAAAGCAATATGGCGTCGTACAAAAGGGAAAATGATTTGAAACAAAACAGTCGCAAATAATCAAAAATCAGTCAGAAAACGAACTTGTTAAAAATATTATGGAATATAACATAAGCATTTTATATAAAAAATAAAACAATTGTGAAAAGTTCTAGTAAATTGCTTCTTTTTTTTAAAACAGTTAGGATATCTAAATTTAATTTTATTGGTATTGAAACCATAAAATTCATATCTTCATAATTGAATATCCAATAGATCTTGAAATCGAAGGGTATCGAGTTTTTGAATACCCAATTAAATGGAGCCAATACCCAATTCCAAAGGAAATGATGGAGTAATACCCAATTCACTTTTAAAAGCTTATCTGTTGCTCTGGCCTGTGAGCATTGTTTGGATTAAAATTTTCTTGCATAAGAATTAATTTGTGTGGGAGAGTGATTACTAGTGTGTTTGACTTTTTGTTGTTGTTTTCTTAAATCTTTGATGAAAATAGAACTTTCAAACTCTCGATTTTGAAACATACACAGATGAAATTATGGCTGTTATTAAACTTAATGCAACAGAAAAGTGTTATTGATTTTCTAACAAGACTACACTAACATTTATGTGAAAATTTATATGTGATATTGATCATGTGAATCTCACGGATTGTGGGCATAAATTTATCTGTCCATGGTGATTTGTCGCTATGAGACTATGTTCCCCACGATTTTATGCTTGCCTTTGTCTGCGAATGCAATAATCACTGAGCTTCACTGTATATGCTCAATGTATAATTTTCTGTGTAAAATAAGGATTGAGCTGCTATTGATTAAGTAATAATTAAAGAATAGATATACAGGGAAAATAACACTTTAAATTTGGCTAATTTAAATTCATTCTGCCAGAATTTTTGGATAGATGCCTCCATAATTTTTCATAAACAAATGGAGTTTTGATGAAATGTTGTAAAACATTTTCGTATAGAAATATGTAAGAAAAGTAAATTACCTTAATTGGCGATCATATTTATTATTTTTGTCGAGACCTTCTTTAGACTTTTTATAATTGGCCATTTCTAAAAAAATCAAGTAAGAGATTTTAATATTAACACCGGCGATGTCTATCTTCTGATTGCCGTTCGTAATTTATGTACGGTCAATGAACCAGCTTAGGTTGAAAGGTACTACATAATTAATCACTTGGATCTTAAAGTGTATGTTTATTAAAAGAAGTGTATGTTTATTGAAAGAAAAAAACATTATACTTTAGTACTAATCATTTTCAAAATATAATGATTTTTTTCAACTTCCCTTTTATTTTACTCTACAGTACACCCACGGACTTTCTGTGACTACACCTTAATAATAGAGTAATTAAAGTTTGTATTCGAAAAAGGCTTATTGGATCTTTTGTGTTGTGCTTTCAGATTGTTCAATATTTCCTTATTTTTAGGTACCAATGTTTCATTTTTTCAACACTTTTTTCAAGTCAAATGAATTACTTACCATTTTGAAAATATATTTCATAATTACATAGGGCTCCGCTGGACTGGAAGATGGCGTTGGACAGAAATGAGCATGTGGAAGCAATCCTAACGGACCTGTCCAAGGCTTTTGACTGTCTACCGCATGATCTTACAGTCCAAAAGCTAGAAGCATATGCATGGGTTGTTTGAAAATGCATGTGCTCTAGTTTCAAACTTTCTATCAAATAGATAAAAAAAACAATTAAAATAGGAGGATATCATTGCACTTGGCTTGAAACAATTAAGGGGGTGCCTCAAGGCTCTATTCTTGGACCTTTGATCTTCGATATCTTCATAAATGATATTGTTTACTTTATAGATAAGTCCATCCACTACAATTAAGCAGATGACAATACTTACTCTAGCCTTCTCCAACTCAAAAAATAGACATACTGAAAAATACATTAGAAAATGAAAGCAAAATACCTATTAACTGGTTCAACATTAATAAAATTCAAGTTTACCCTGACAAGTTTCAAGCCATAGCTGTTTGATAAATTACAAATGGACACTTTAAAGAATGTCAAATTGATAATGTAACAATAAAATGTGAAGATTGTGTAAAACTGCTAAGGATAGACATATACTTTTTATTTAACTTTGGTATACAGGTCACCATATAATATGTAAAAGACTGCCAATCAATTAAATGTGCTAATAAGAATAAGGAAATTTTTAAATTCAGAATATCTTCTTCTTGTTTACAAATCTTTTATCAGCGTTAATTTTAACTACTGTCCCCTAGTGTGGCAATTTTGATCTAAAACAAACACAGAAAAACTTGAAAAACTCCAGCATATAGCTCTAAGAATAGCTTTTGATAATCTTAATTCTGCATATGACAAACTATTAAAAAAGGTAAATATGCCTACTTTACATTTATCAAGAATTAAAACTATAGCCAAAGAAGTGTTTAAATGCTTGTATTGAAAGTCACCATATCTAAATAATTTAATTCAATTTGAAAATTCTAATTATTCTTTTAGATTCCAAAAAATGTAAATATTCCAAGGGTCAAAACAGTAACATACGGTAAGAATTCTTTCAGGTTTGAAGGTGCCCAGATATATGGAACAGTCTCCCTAATGACATCTGCAAGGTTGAAAACTACAAAGAGTTTGGGAAACTGATCCAGCTCTGGAGTGGCCCAAGTTTTAAATGTGCTATGTGTCTGTAAATTTGCTATGTGTTTGTTAATTTGTTTAGTTTTAATTTATGTAAAATACTAAGATTGCATGCTTGTTTGCTTTGTTTTTGTGCATCCTTTACAGTTTGCCATGATGCTTTTATTATATGCTGTATCTTATTTTCCCTTTAAACCCTGTATTTTTTGTTAGTTGTATCTTTGCTGTCTGATCTGTATGTTTTGTTTTAATTGAAACTCCTTATTTTCCCTTCCATTTTAGTTAACTTTGTTTGTTACCCTGTATGTGCTTTATCTTTTTTCTTTTTTATGCTGTTTTAGTGCTGTCATAAATTTTTATGTTCTTTTTTTTAAGTAAGTCAATTTTTTAGTTAATCTGTAATTATATATAAATTCTTGATTTAAACTATTACTATTTTAATTAATTTATATTTTCATTATAGTTATTTTTATTTATTTCACATTGCTACATGTATCATACTTAAATTGTCAGTTCATACTATACTACAGTCATTAATTACTTTTTTAAACTGTTAGTACCTATAATACAATATGTACTGTTCATGTCATCATACTTTGCTTTAATGTTATCTTATTGTATATCTCTTCTTAATCTTCCTACTTTTATTTCATGCCTAAAAATGCGACTAGTTTTAAATGTTTTTACTTTCATACCTGTTATATGTTAGAGTAAATATGTTTGATGTCTCTGTTATTGTCGGTAAATAGCTTATTTAGCTAATGTTTCTTGTAATATAACCGACTTAAAATAAAGTTTATTGTATCTTGTATCTTGTAAGCCAAAAAAGTTATTACAGTCAAAATAGGTACAATTCGTGTACATACAAAATTCTAAGATGATTTAAGCGAACTGATCAAAAATATATCTCGTGTAGAAAGTCTGACGTATTTAATTTTTTATTTGCTTTATCAATGGAAGGAAACCATATCCCGTTTTTCAAATCATAGCTCAATTAACTACTGGCTTTTTCAAAATAAAAATCGGATGGAAACCGTCTTAACCGGCAATAGTATCAGCCAATTTAAATATGCCATTTTGTTATATTAAAGGTATGTTTTTCCTCAATAATTAATAACATAAATGCCCTTTAAAAGCTTCACAGTACAGTCTTTTCGAATTTCTTTCATACGCATACTCAACATTGTTTATAGTTTGCTGTGCTCAATATAATCTCCTAAATTATAGACTAAATTTATTAATATTAATACATTGAACCAAGGTGATTTTTTGAGAATCGGTCATTATAAATCAAATTGCAAGATCACCAAAAAACAAAAACAACACCAACAAAAAAGAAGAAAAAACACAACAAAAAAGAAGAACAGCAATAATAATAAATGAATAACTCATTAAAGATATACGAGTTACTTTAAAATACGTTTTCCGGAGTTTTCATATAGACATATAGACAAAATTAAAACTGTTCAGTATAATTTCTTTAAACTTGGCATGTTATTAGAACATGATAACAGAAACATTTTATACGGAAAAAAATTTCGGGTCACCATTCTCATTTTCGAGTTATCTGCCCTTGAATGGTACTTTTTCGTGAAATTCAAGGGTTGATAATTTACAATGAAGCTAAACAATAATTTTTTCTTCTTAATTTCATGAAGCTTACCTTCGTCTTAGTCAATATGCAAAATTTCAGAGTGGATAGTTTTTTTCCCCACTTCTTCTCTTAACTTGCATTTTTTCTTAAAAATTGGCCTATTTTTTATGAATTTAAAGTACCTTTACTTTTAACGAAAAAAGAAAAATGAACAGAAACGATGTAAGGAATTGCATGTAGTTACGTATTGTATTCAACAACAAAAAAAAGAAAAGCATTAGCCAGAAGTAAAAACAAGTATAAGAAGTATAAAATCCCTTACGTCCGTACCGGGACGGCTTTTCATCTGATTTTTTTTTAAAGGCAGTAAAAAAGTTTTGGTCGGCGCTAAAATGTTCCTATGTCAGGTGGGTTACCAGAAACAAATTTATTTATACAAAACTTTATAAGCCGCTTTTAAATATTTTTGTTTTTCATCTGATGCGTCTTATCTATGTCTCTGCACATATTAATTATTGTTCAAAAGGAAAAATATTTTTGTTGGATAATTATCGTATCAATTATTGACATATTATTAATTATAAGTGCATTTTGATTAAGAGAAAACCCTTTAAAGTCTGCTTTGTTTTTAAAGTCTGAAAATAGATATATATATATATAATAACTTTTTAACAAGCATTGTCACAGGCGCTAGTCACATAATCAAATATTTTACATAATCGGTCTATATATGTATATAAAGATATAAGGCCCCCAACGAAACAAAAACATCATGCGGAACAAACAAGAACAATGCTGAAAGAAACGACCAGATCACGGTTATCTCTTTCTGGTTGCCATCTGAAAGGATCAATCCAAGAGTTAAAGCTTTTTATTTCATTAAAATTCTTCAAATAGCAAAGAAATGAGTAAAAGTTTCAGAAAATGCCAATATTTTCAATCCATGTCGTTTTCGACGTCCAATCTATTCATGTATACAAACACGATTTCTGGTCGATTTCTACGAAATAAATAGAAAACATCTAAAATTTCCTCATAAAATTAATAAACAAACTCTTTTTCTATCAATTTGCGAAGTCTAAATTGAACTAGAGCCCTCTTTGTACTCAAATATTCAAAAAATATTGGTTGTAGAAGCGGAGGTCAAGTAAAGTTTGCCATTTGTAATTTGAAGTGACAGATAAATGAAACAAAGAAATAGTATTATACGATTGGTCAATAGTATTCCGGTAATTATCTTAACCAATCAAATCCTTATATAATATTCAGAGCGGAACAGTATACATGCGCTATACATGAAGATAAAATACTGTCACAAGCGAGATCCTTGTGCATTTTTTAATGAAATACGTACGAAGAGGGCATTTGATCAGTGAAGACTTCGCAGATCGATAGGAAAAGAGTTTGTTTATGGAACGTACGTGGAAATTCTAGCCGTTTTTTGTTTTTTTTCGTAAAAATCGATCAGAAATCGTGTTTGTATACATGAATGGACTGGACGTCGAAAACGACATGAATTGAAAATAATGGCATTTTGCGAAACTTTTCCCAATTTCTTTGCTATTTGAGGGATTTTAATGAAATAAAAAGCGTTGGCACTTGGATTGATCCTTTCAGATGGCGACCAGAAAGAGATAACCGTGATCTGGTCGTTTATTGCAGCAGTGTTCTTGTTTGTTCTGCATGATGTTTTTGTTTCGTTGGGGGCCTTATATCTTTATATACATATATAGACCGATTATGTAAAATATTTGATTATGTGACTAGCGCCTGCAGAGCAACAGATAACGTGCGTATTTACGCAATTAATTTTATAAAATACGCAATTGATTTTTTAAGAATGCGTATCAAAACCCATTAAAAAAATTAAAATACGCAATTGTCTTAAAAACCCGTGCGTATTGTCATTTTCATCACCGCAAAATTAATCTGTAGTACACTCGTTGTTTTGGACAAATTATATCGATATGCATGATATCCGAATATTCCCGAATCAATGCCAACTAATCAACGGTCTCCGGTCTTCGACGGTCCCCGGTCTCCAAAGACTGACTAAGCATGAGACCGTCGATTTGTCTACTCAGGTTGACGGTCTTTACAGACCGGCAGAGACCATCGATTTTGCGGAGACTGTCAATAAGTAGGTCCCAGCTATATCAATAGACGCTTTGAAAAGCAATATGGCGTCGTACAAAAGGGAAAATGATTTGAAACAAAACAGTCGCAAATAATCAAAAATCAGTCAGAAAACGAACTTGTTAAAAATATTATGGAATATAACATAAGCATTTTATATAAAAAATAAAACAATTGTGAAAAGTTCTAGTAAATTGCTTCTTTTTAAAACAGTTAGGATATCTAAATTTAATTTTATTGGTATTGAAACCATAAAATTCATATCTTCATAATTGAATATCCAATAGATCTTGAAATCGAAGGGTATCGAGTTTTTGAATACCCAATTAAATGGAGCCAATACCCAATTCCAAAGGAAATGATGGAGTAATACCCAATTCACTTTTAAAGCTTATCTGTTGCTCTGGCCTGTGAGCATTGTTTGGATTAAAATTTTCTTGCATAAGAATTAATTTGTGTGGGAGTGTGATTACTAGTGTGTTTGACTTTTTGTTGTTGTTTTCTTAAATCTTTGATGAAAATAGAACTTTCAAACTCTCGATTTTGAAACATACACAGATGAAATTATGGCTGATATTAAACTTATTGGAACAGATATGTGTTATTGATTTTCTAGCAAGACTACACTTAACATTTATGTGAAAATTTATATGTGATATTGATCGTGTGAATCTCACGGATTGTGGGCATAAATTTATCTGTCCATCATGATTTGTCGCTATGAGGCTATGTTCCCCACGATTTTATGCTTGCCTTTGTCTGCGAATGCAATAATCACTGAGCTTCACTGTATATGCTCAATGTATAATTTTCTGTGTAAAATAAGGATTGAGCTGCTATTGATTAAGTAATAATTAAAGAATAGATATACAGGGAAAATAACACTTTAAATTTGGCTAATTTAAATTCATTCTGCCAGAATTTTTGGACTAGATGCCTCCATAATTTTTCATAAACAAATGGAGTTTTGATGAAATGTTGTAAAACATTTTCGTATAGAAATATGTAAGAAAAGTAAATTACCTTAATTGGCGATCATATTTATTATTTTTGTCGAGACCTTCTTTAGACTTTTTATAATTGGCCATTTCTAAAAAAATCAAGTAAGAGATTTTAATATTAACACCGGCGATGTCTATCTTCTGATTGCCGTTCGTAATTTATGTACGGTCAATGAACCAGCTTAGGTTGAAAGGTACTACATAATTAATCACTTGGATCTTAAAGTGTATGTTTATTAAAAGAAGTGTATGTTTATTGAAAGAAAAAAAACATTATACTTTAGTACTAATCATTTTCAAAATATAATGATTTTTTTCAACTTCCCTTTTATTTACTCTACAGTACACCCACGGACTTTCTGTGACTACACCTTAATAATAGAGTAATTAAAGTTTGTATTCGAAAAAGGCTTATTGGATCTTTGTGTTGTGCTTTCAGATTGTTCAATATTTCCTTATTTTTAGGTACCAATGTTTCATTTTTTCAACACTTTTTTCAAGTCAAATGAATTACTTACCATTTTGAAAATATATTTCATAATTACATAGGGCTCCGCTGGACTGGAAGATGGCGTTGGACAGAAATGAGCATGTGGAAGCAATCCTAACGGACCTGTCCAAGGCTTTTGACTGTCTACCGCATGATCTTACAGTCCAAAAGCTAGAAGCATATGCATGGGTTGTTTGAAAATGCATGTGCTCTAGTTTCAAACTTTCTATCAAACAGATAAAAAAAAACAGTTAAAATAGGAGGATATCATTGCACTTGGCTTGAAACAATTAAGGGGGTGCCTCAAGGCTCTATTCTTGGACCTTTGATCTTCGATATCTTCATAAATGATATTGTTTACTTTATAGATAAGTCCATCCACTACAATTAAGCAGATGACAATACTTACTCTAGCCTTCTCCAACTCAAAAAATAGACATACTGAAAAATACATTAGAAAATGAAAGCAAAATACCTATTAACTGGTTCAACATTAATAAAATTCAAGTTTACCCTGACAAGTTTCAAGCCATAGCTGTTTGATAAATTACAAATGGACACTTTAAAGAATGTCAAATTGATAATGTAACAATAAAATTGTGAAGATTGTGTAAAACTGCTAAGGATAGACATATACTTTTTATTTAACTTTGGTATACAGGTCACCATATAATATGTAAAAGACTGCCAATCAATTAAATGTGCT